>NC_079169.1:52094430-52214430 GCF_947568905.1 Ostrea edulis | reverse complement strand
AATCTGAATACCACATTGAATGCTATACTTCAATGGATTTCCTACAGTTGACTTTACTGCAGGCGGGGGCATTCATGTCGTGCCGACACATCTAGTTATAAATTTGTTTGCTATAAGCATGTTTTACTGTCAATAAAAATGTAAGATATGGAGGCTTTTATTGAAGAGTTATCATAAAGCACAGTTTATTTTTGGGGAATTCTATTAATAGTTACGCAATGCTTTTACAGCCCCTGTATGGTGGCCAATCTGTGGGATGTCACAGACAAGGACATTGACCGGTTCCTGGCCTGCCTGCTGTCGTCATGGTTATCAGAGGAAGCCTCGTCACATCCCAGAACTCTCCTGGGCATGATCCCAAAAGCCCGCGCTGCCTGTCGCCTCCCACACCTGATCGGGGCTGCTCCAGTGGTGTATGGATTCCCGGTGTTTTTGAAACCGTCCTGATTTTGAAATATATATTATATTGGTGTGTACAGTTTCAGACAATAGAACCGTCCTGATTTTGAAATATGTGTACAATTTCAGACATTAGAGCACTTTCCATAAAAATCGGATTTCTTTTTTAAGGAATGTAAAGTAATTTGCACTATAGCACAGATTTTATATATAGAAATCATCAATGAACCTGTTATATGGCTGTTTTATCTTTGTTTTAGGAGACATGTTTTATGATATAATGTAAGGATGACCATTCTATTTAGAAAGTTGCTTGTTGCTCTCAATATTTATTTTCTGATATATAGGTGTGTATGTGTATTTACCAACTTTTGACATTTATTTAAGAATTTTGTACAGGATTTATGGAAACTATTGTAAAAATAAACAGTATTTGAATTGCATGTGTGTGTGTGTGTGTGTGTGTGAAGGGTTCATTTTATTGTGTTTTGAGATACCCTGGAAATACAATATTCTTGGGATGCTTAGGCCGAAGATGCCCTTTATAAGAATAAAAGAGAAGTTCCTGGAAGCTGTGTATTGTTTGTTTATTAAAGCAGTAGAAGTTAGTCAGGCTTAATGATTACCAAATATGGCTTTAATACTCCATGAGATGTGAAGATAACGAACAGTGAACAATCTCATAACTCCTCCAAGGAATGCAAAATAGAGAGTGGGCAAACACGGACCCCTGGACACACCAGAGGTGGGATTGGGTGTCTAGGAGGAGTAAGCAACCCCTGTCGACTGGTCACACCTGCTGTGAGCCCTATATCTTGATCAGGTATTAAAACAGAGTAATCT
Organism: Ostrea edulis; assembly: GCF_947568905.1. NCBI lineage: Eukaryota > Metazoa > Mollusca > Bivalvia > Ostreida > Ostreidae > Ostrea > Ostrea edulis. Next base: position 52,213,188 of record NC_079169.1, on the reverse strand, counting down.
GTAGTCAAAGTCAGTATGCCAAGAATGACCCAACAATACGTATGTAACACGTCAGACAGCATTTGACCCAATGATGGGTTGTATTGTATAATGACCATAGAATTTGCAAAATGCTGACTTTAAGATTTCACCTTGCTGTGTGAGATTCCATACCGCTGTGTAATATTTCATTTCACTGTGCAAGATTTCATTTCACTGAGCAAGATTTCATCTCGGTGCAAGATTTCATTATTGCTTTCATTAATATTGAATTGATATTATAAAATAAAATATCTCATAAACTATATATCTTATAACTTTAAAAATATAGATATATCTGTAAAAGAATGTTTTTTTATTAATTGGATTTCACATAATTTTTTTTATAAGATCTTGTAAAACATATCTTATTTGTTTTATAAAATATCTCATAAACTTTATAAGATATTTTATATATTATATGAGATATCTTATAATTTAACTTTATCTAGTATATATCTAATATAAAGCATACAGGACATCTTGTATTATAAGATGTTTTCATTAAGTTTATATCTATTGAGATATCATGTAAAAATTCATTTATGAGATATCTTATGAAATATGTAAGATATGTTAAAGTTTATGAGATATTTTATAAAACATAAGATATCTAATAAAAAGTAAATATCTTCTAAAATTCTAAAAAAAAAAAAAAAAAAAATGTCTCATGAATTTTACATCTTGTTTAATATACAGAATATCTTATAAATTTTATGATATAGGCATATCTTATCATCTGTAATATGTCTATGATCTTATAAAGTTTATAAGATATCAAATATATTTTATGAGGTAGACTAGGCCTATCTTATAAAATTTATTAGATTTCTTATTAAAAATAGATCTATATCTCATAATATAAGATATCTTTATAGAGGAATAATAAATATATGGCGTGCCATAATCAAATGAAATGAATATATCTTCAAATAATGTTAACGATATCTTCAACGTAGGCTTTGGCGCTCGATTATCGATACAGACGCGACGTCATATACTTGTTTTCACGGAAAAATGCGAATCAATATAAGTCAAGGTTGATCAAATTTGACACACTTGAAAGTGGTCACGCTCGGGGGCATAGTGTTCACTTTTTTTCTTTTCTTCCCCCCCCCCCCCCCCCCCCCCCCCCTCAAAATAATGCATTTAGACCTAGTATAACTCAAACTACTTAAATCAAGAAAATCATAGGTGGCGCTTTACGATAAGCGGGAGTTGTCGGTAACAGCTGATTAGCATACACAAAGCAACATGAAAGTCAATGGCGCAGTTGATCAGAGAGGAATTACAGCTAAAAAGTGATATACCGAAGGAACAATTGTTTGACAACGCTAGAAAAACTTAAAAGGTGAGTTAAGATTCACTTTGTTATTGGAATATTTTGTCATTTTAGAAATATTTTCATGGAAACTGCACAGAATGCATGTCGTATGCTCCACTTCCTTTTCCTTCTGTTGTGACTACAAATGCTTAAAAATAGAAAATAAAAAACGGGAAATTATGTAAATATATTTTGATGGCATATTGTAATAATGTGTTTTTGTAATATATCAAGTTATTTATTAAACCAAATAACAGAGGCATTGCTTGCAGGCTTTTGAAACAATATATCGAACACCGGTACGTGCAGCATGATACATGGCTTTGTGATGACATGACAAAATTTGAGTGGTCATCAATAAAGAAACTGTGTCATGGATTTTCTTATTTCGTCATTTCTGAGAAGAGGTGTCTTTATAAGCACTATTTTCATGTTAAAAGCTTTGATTTGTTTCCGTTTTCCACGTGATGCCATGCCGTAACGGTTTGTTGATTACAGCCATTGTTGACAGTGTACAGTAAACGTGAGAGGGTGAACTATAGTGATTAATTAATGTCTACACATCTAAATATCAAATTATAGACTTGAGTGGTATTTACATCCAACACCAGTCAAACATGAAAGGTTTATGAATGTAATATTGAAGATTGTTAAAATTTAATTGCCACTGTACCCCACTTTTTAAGGGCATGATTTGAGCTGAAAATTTTCAAATTTTATTTTTCCATTTTTACTGTTTACAATGCTTAACTAAAGTATTTCTAATGGTCAACCAAAATTTGAATAGCAGTTGTTGAATTGTGAGATATAGAACAAGTTCTTTGTTATAGGCCTAAATGTAAAAAAGACTGGTGCCATATGTTTTTGTTTACGTATCTAGATTGCTTAATAGAAAATAGCATGTTTTAAAATGAGATGTGCCAAATAATAGAAACTACATGTATTTAATTGTGTTCAGAATTAACTTTTAAATTGAAAAAAAATCTGCTTTAAACGAAATTTTTACTAGTATATTCAACGTATGTAAACAAAAACATGGCACGAGCCTTGTTTACATAACAAAGAACTGTGAGCTCTGTATCTCCCACGTACATTAACAACTGACACTCAAAGGATTCGACCCACAAACCACCAGATATGGCCAAGTCTAAAAAATGATTGATTTTGATATGAAATATTACCCAGGATCTGTGCTATTTGTAATCATTTATCTTTTCTTTATATATTTCATAGTATTCAAATACCATGTCTTCAAAATTAGAGTATTTTATTGTCACTTTCTTTATGTAATGTCAAAGTTATGCAAGTGTTGATCTCTTTCATTATATCAGTATATAAATTTTGATTGACCATTAGAAATACCCTAGTTAAGCATTCTAAACGTTAAAAATGAAAAAAGAAAATTTGGAAATTTTTAAGCTCAAATCGTGTCCATGTTCCTTTAAATAAGCTGATAAACTTAATAAAACAGACATTTGTTTATTTATATCTCAGATAAAATCATCTCTGTTCATTCCTTCAAAACAAATATGATTTTTGATTAAGAAACAAATGAAACACATTTCATTCTTATGCAATGTTCAGTATTGTAATTTGCATCTTGACTGCCTGTTAATGAAATACACAAGATTTGAAGTACAGTATTTACTTTAGATTATTATCAGATAATATGAAAATAGACTGCTGCAAAATTTTATGTCAAATGTACACATTACGCAACATATTTCATCTAAAAAATCAATGGAAACGAGACCAATTTCCATCAAAATACTAAGAGTTCCATTAGAATCAGATTAACAAACCTCTTGTCTTCAGATTCTAGATTGTTAATGTTCAGTTTGGTTTCACAAACATTCATTTAACAACTTTGCTAGTGGCTGGTGAGACTCAATTTGCAACTGTTAAATCAGCATTAACTACCTTAAATCTGAAGTTCACTAAATAAGGTCATAATCTTTGGAGGGACTTTGTGGTATTTTGATCATCAATTATAATTAAAACTCGAACATTTTTCTTAAAGCGATTAATCCTATTTTTTCTTTCTATAATCGATCATCAGAAACAATGTACATACTGGTACTTTAATATGTACAAACTTTTTTAAAAATTCTACTTAGTTTGGCTATCATTTTAGTAATTAAAAAACAAGTCTGTAAAACACAAATTGAAAAGCTAAAAAAACCAGGTTTCTTTGCTAATCATTGATCACACATGACTCAAGTTTTTTTGTATAAAACTATATTTAATTGAAAATAAAGGGATTAAACAACAGGTAGTGCCTGATAATTTTGTTACACTCTCTCCATGACAACATGGCTCAAAGTTATACTATACAATAGTATAAAAATATCTATAATTTCATTTTCGCATAAAATTTATAGTTCACTTAACTTTTCAAATTTTCAGTTTTAAAAAATCGTGCACAAACATTGTTCTTTATCACATCTTAATATTCTGAATGTCAATGTGATCAATAAGCAAACTGGTACATGTCTCCAATAATTCTGAGAAATGGATGATTGTTTTCCAGCTGATTTCTAGTACTAGAAGGAATTATTCACATACAGATGGGAATTGAGGTGTAATGTAATATTGTTTTGTATACTGTATGTGAACTTAATTTTAACATATTTTAAATTTGGCGCAATTGGAGCTGACACAGTACTAATCATGACTTAGCACTTTTTCTGTGTTTGATAGTGGTTAAACAGAGATTTTCTTGTCTTAGCACAACCATAAATTAGCACTCTTGTTTCACTGCCAAAAGCCACTAAAATTTGAATCCTGCTAATGTAAACTTGTACACATACAGTACATATGTTTGCTTATAAATATTGAACATGTCAGAGGAGAGAAAGAAAAATAGAAGGGAGTGTGAAGAGGGGGGGAAAGAGAAGGGATTGTGAGGAGGGAGCAAAAGAAAAGAGGTGTGGGGAGGGAGGAAAAGAGAGGGGGGTGTGAGGAAGGAGGAAAAGAAAAGGGGATGGAGTGGGAGGGAAAGAGGAGGGATGATGAAAGAAGAGGGTGGGAAGTGTCTCTACCTCAATTTAGAAGTGGTCGGGTTAAAGCTTTTGTCTTGAAACTGAACATATAATAGCAACAGATAAACTAGATGTTCATGTGGATTTGACTTTATTATTGTGTCATAGAACTTATTGTTATCATACTAAAGCTGACCTACATGTTTTCAATAGTGGTTCATAGTTTTCTCACTACAGTTTTGCAAACCATTGGTTCAAACCCAGCAGGGATTTTCATTTGTTTCTATAGCTACACATTTTTATGAAGTGTATTCAATATCATTATTGATTATGATAAGAAAAGAATATTGGCAATAATTATGTTTATTCAAGTGCATGTACTGAGTAGCAGCGTACATTGTCAGTTGAAAATGATTTTGATATATATATATATACATGTATGGTGAACCACATAAATAATATTTTTTTCTTAGTGACTTCATGCTCTCTTATTTGCAACAATTTTTGAATTAGGTTAAAATGAGGGATGTAGAAACGTGGGTTGGAGGGATGATTAAAAAACCCCAGATGGTTTCAAATATTCAGGCATCATAATCAATTCAGAGTTGCCTTATAATAGATCTGAATTGGGCACTTAGGGCACATTGCAAATTGGGGGGGACAGATTTTTGTAGGAGTGAGTTGAGGCACAGGTAAGGAAAATTAGCCAGTGTAAAGTGGAAGTTTTGGTTGAAAATACGTCATAACCCAAACTGGAGCTACATGCACTAAAGTCTCTGTACGCTCCTGCAATGTTCTAGATAACTTTTTTTGTGTGTATCAACTACAAAAAGTGTTGATGTTTAACAGAAAGTAAAGAAGGTCATTTTGATAATGAGGATCCCAAGGATATTGCAGTCGTTGAAAAGAGAGGGAAAAAATGGAATCATTGATTAAACTGAAGCACATGTTTGCTAGAGATTGAAGCATTCTTTATTATTCCCTTACAAAATGATAGTGTATGTGTGTGTTCTTGATTCAGTTTGTCATGGTTACTACATGTTTTGTGCATATTAATGCAGACTCCCAACACATAAGCATAAGAAGAAAGCCATAGTGAAAAATAAAATTTAGAAAGGCTTGTTACTTGGTTACCTTTAATAGGTAAGCATGTGATGATGAAACAAGAAATATTGTTGCATAATAATTATATCACAGACCAATGAATGTAGTTTCTAATGGTAACATTTCTGTACCCTAAGGTGCAAGGGGTTATTGCATAAAAATAATTCATATAGTGAGAACCTATAGAACAGCAATGAGTAATTGGTTTTGAGTTGGGATCCGTTGTTCCTCAACATTTAGTATCAATTTTCAAAAATGATTTACTGTCTTGCCCCTGTTGTGAGGAAATGCTGTATGTTGGGTGCCCCTGTGTATTCTAGGTGTTAGTGATCTGGAACAGAGTAGGATGAGAGAGCTCCAATACCTGTTTAAACATTCATAGAGTTAGACCTATGATTATAAAAATCTGTAATATAGTGTATTAAATGCTAATTATTGCTAATTTTGTGATCTTACAGTAACTTATGACAAGAACAAAATGTGTGATGTGGCAACTTTCAACCAGAGATATTTCCAAGGCAGCTCTTCCAATGGTGTTTCAGAGAAAGCAAACTGTAACATGTTCTGGAAGAACGAGAAAGAGGGTGGGGCTGAGAGTCCCAGACACCCTGCATTTAATCAAATGGACTCGGGTTTCTTTGACCAGCTCAGCTATTGTGAAAGGTAGGCTTTCAACACTGTGAGATAGGAAGTGCACAAGTATCAAAAACTGAATATTGATTTATCAATTCTCAGAAAGTCCTAATGATTACTTGATTCTGTTTTGCATATTTCATAAGTGTAAACAATTCTTTGGTTGGACAGGGGAATTTCACAATTATTGATTTGCCATGCAAAGTACTTCCTTATTAAACATAAATGACATAGTAATCATCTATAAACCTAGAAACTGTAAAATTACTTTAATGACTACTTCTTACCCAAGTGGAGTCACCAAGGGTAATCTTATCTTTAGGAAACTTTCAAGAATTGAAAGAAAAATATTTGAATTTCATTAGAAACATAAGATATATACATTTCTTTAAAGATGTCATAATGATGCATCCTTTGACATGATCCCTTTGTTCCTATGAAATTATAATACATCCTTTGACATGACCCCTCTGTTCATGTGAGATTATTATGCATCCTTTGACACGATCGGATCACGCGCTCGTCTTTTTCCGTAAACTTTAAGAAGACTCGGGCGTGGATCGGTGCAAGAATTGCATCAAATCGATGCATTTCTTCGTCGGAAGTGCGTCTGTGGATGTGGTTAAAAGGCCAGAACTGAATCCCTGTATAATGTGTTATTTATATTTTCATGACAGATTCAGTTTTGGTATCATTAACGTCTTATTCACTCTAATTCATAAACATGTAAGTGGAAAGTGATAGTGGTAGAATACCTTAGATATGTATGATATCTTAGATGCATTTGAAAGCTCGCACTTCATATTGTAACATACAACTGTGATGTCATAGTTGCATTTGTGTACACATGGCAACAGACTGATGGCGTTGATCCACATACGAGGTGCATTTGCAGTTACTTAAATAGCCGAGTAGTTACGATTGCCTTTTACACAGTCACTCTGTTCCTGTGAGATTATGATGCATTCTCTGACAGGAATCCTCTCTTTCTGTGAGATTATAATGCATACTCTGACAGGAATCCTGTTTCTGTGAGATTATAATGCATTCTTTGACATGGTCCCTCTGTTTCTGTGAGGTTATAATGCATACTTTGACAGGAATCCTGTTTCTGTGAGATTATAATGCATTCTTTGACATGGTCCCTCTGTTTCTGTGAGATTATAATGCATACTTTGACAGGAATCCTGTTTCTGTGAGATTATAATGCATTCTTTGACATGGTCCCTCTGTTTCTGTGAGATTGTAATGCATACTTTGACAGGAATCCTGTTTCTGTGAGATTATAATGCATCCTTTTACGTGATCCCTCTGTTTTGTAGGTATGATGTCAATGCCAATGGAGACAAGTTCTCTCAGTTTGATGACATTGTGTCCCAGATACTAGAAGATGACAGTTCCCTTTACGCTTTTAATCAAAACCTCAAGAACCTGAACCTGTCATTTAACCAAGGGAGTAATGGGTAAGAGTGTAAACATTTCATACAAATACCAGAAATTACGATCATCACATTGATTTATATAGAAAAATAATAAATACTGTGATGGAGATAATCATAATGTCATCATAGTAGCCACAAGTATTTTGTACTTGTTTAATTTACAGCCCAACAAACATGCAAATACATTGTATGTGTAAGTGGCCTCAAAAGATTTAGTTATTAACACTGATTAATACTTGATAAAATCTTAAATTAGAATAAGATGTAATGTATAGATTTATGAATTTAGGTCTTTGAGTGTTCCCTCGACCCCAGGAAGTGCATGGTCAGCTGTGACTGATGAGATGCCTCAGAAGGCCCAGGGCAATGCATTTGACTTCAACCTCCATGGTAACCCTGATCTTTCCACCATTAGCAACAACAACTTGTCAGACTTCAACTCCGAGATCTCCCTGGAGGATCTAGAATCACTGCCTGCCAAAACAGACGGCCCAGATCTGGAGTTGCTCCAGTCCTTCATGATAGAGCAGTCCAGAAAAAGCCTCAAAAATCATGATTATTTAGATAACCATTTAACGGAAGCTTTCATGAGCATGTATGATGTAAAAGCAATGCCCACATCTGCCCCTCAGACCAAAACTCTGTCTCAGCAAAGCATATCAGGGAAAGAATCTCAGAACTGCCCACAGTGGCCTCCCTTTGACAACCAGCATTATCTCAAAAGCCAGACTATGGCTTCTAATTGTCCACAGCGGGGGAACTTTTCACAGTTTGCGAAGGCTCAGACCTTCTCACAGGGAAGCTTTGAAAAGACCGAACTCCCCAAGTTTCCTCCCGAAGTGCCCCCTCCCCTGGCCTTCCCTCCCAGCAGAAATCTCAACCAGAAAACAGAAACAATGAGTTACACCAGAAACTCGGATATGAAGACAAGAAGTACCAGTGATGAGAATAAATTACTGCAGGCAGGAGTTGGAACGTCTAATCAGGGATATCAGCCAGCCGAAATGGGAGATGGTAAGAACGTGCTGCAGCCGATCCGGGTGAACACCTACAGTGGCCTGGGCTATCAAGGTTGTCCCACCTCAGGACAGAGTACTCCAGTATCACTGAACGGGAACAGCTACCAGATGTTGGACAAGTATAGTTTGTCCCCAGTCACCAGTGCCCAGGGATTCACAGTACCAACCAAACCTCAGGCTAGGCCACAGGTCAGTTAAACCAAAGTCAACTTAAGTACATGTAGTTTTCAAAGCACATACATGTATCATACTGTATTTCATTGAAATGGAAAATGTTCTAAGGGATTTAGACTATTTAGATAAATTATATAATTTGTTGATAGTAAAGTGCAAGAAAATCAGTTGCTGGACTAAGTGTTGGGATTCTTTCTTTTAACTTGGTGCTTATGTAATATGAGTCAGTAGTAGTCAATGCTGACTAAATGTAATATAGGCAATATATTAATAAATGATATATTTACTAAATGGTTACAAGGAGAATTAGTACATGTAATTGTAATATACTATAACCAGTTTGCTGTATTTGAACTCTCTTACTATATTTTCCTCTAGGAGCTTTCCCAGCTGCCTCCATCATATCCCTCTGTTTTGGATAAACCCCAGACAGGGAGACCCAACACTCACATCTCTCAGGCCTTCAGGCAGAAAATGGCCAAAATGACCCTTTCCAGCCCAACATCAGCCATGACCGATGTCAAATACTCACACGAGATGACTGACAAGCCACACACAGTCAGCCATCAGGGCCTGACCCCCACTAGTTACGGGGACTCAACGGCTAACTCGCCCATCTACCACAAACGACTCTCCAGGGACAATCTCTCAATGCAAGATTTTCAAGCACTCGGTAAGAGAGCCAAGTGTCCGACAATTTTATCACTGTTTGCGAGATTTTAAGCTTGCTGATTATAAAGTAATGAAGTATATACAATCAGTGTCACTGAAATGTATTTCTTTGTCATTATTTAGGTGCCGTGGCACAATCCCACCATCCAGCATTTGTCAAATACCTGCCAAATTTCATTGCTCCTCCCCATTTCATCGCCCCCTCTGGTGCCTTGCCTGGAGAGGCCTTTGAGTATTACCATGTTGATCCTTATGGCAGACTGATTCCCCCCATGTTGACCCCCGAGATGTATGTGGATGTCCCCTACATCTACCCTGGAATTCACCAGGTTGTTCCTAACGTCAGAAACCCAAGGTAAGTTAAACCCCTCTTGTTCTTGTTCACCATCGGATACCCACGACTGATCAGACAAGATCAGCCGTGGGTATCCAACGATGGTTCTTGTTGAAATTAATGCATATCATACGCAAAACGAGAATGTGCCTGTGATCTTTTTGTTAATAGCAATTTTATTTCTAAAGTAGCTTGCTTTTATATGTGCATATACCAAAACATTACAGGAGGAGTGGTCCTTCTAATGAGCTTCACCTTAAACTGGAGGATTGTTATGAACAGTTCAGAAATATTGAAAGAGAAAGGAAAAAGGTCAGGACAGCATGTTAACTCGGGATACTCTAAAATTTCTTCTCAAATTCTGTGAATACTTGTAAAATTTTTTAGATGTATACAAGTAGATGTAGATATTTGAATTGCTTTGAAAAAAGTTAAATTGGTTGTTTACACTTGTAACAGACGGAAGCTGAGTTGGCCCGACAGAACCCAGGTAAGAAGGTGTCCAGCACCAACAACATCGTTGTTCCCCGTCTGCCCTCTAATCCATCCCGCGTGGATCGGCTCATCGTCGACTCCTTCAAAGAACATGCAAGGGTAGGTATTGAAGGGAGGTTGGGGGAGTTAATGCTTTTTACCTATCTCTGACCTGTTTTCTCTTATTAATTGTCTGCAATTTTTATGAAATTGTGCATGAAAATATGCTTGCAGATTTTGATCCTAAAACTATTAAAATTGGGTGTCTGTTCAACATTTTGATTTATCACTGGTTTGACTGAGTGGATATATTAATCTTGTTACAAAACCCTGCAAGAATTTTTCATAGCCTGTATCTTGAATTATTGAAAATTTAAAAATTGATAAATGTCGTAAATCCAAAACTATTCAAAAATGGGTAAACAGGTTTTCTTGTTGTCTGTCTCTCCATCCTCAGCATTCATTGTCATCGTAACTTTTATCATGGTCATAATAATTGATTTTATGCTATATACCAGATTTAAGGTCAAGGTCATATGCAGCGATCAAATATCAACTTTTGCCATGAGTTTGAATTAAATGAAATATACATGTACTTCAGAATATATATACATTTGTGCTTGAATAGAAGAGGGATTGCATAGGCTTTGAGCCTGCTGCCTAATCCTATTATTTGCATGAATAAAAAATGGGTTAAATTGTTAATAGATAGTTAAATTAGTGAAAAGATATTCATGAAAATGTCACAAATTTGAATATAAGAAATTCTGACGTAGATAATTACGCTGGTGGACAAAATGGAGAAGCTTCGTAACTTTGTGTTACACCCACACATTCACTCAGCACTGGAGAGATGGTTGGAGGGAATCCGTAAAGTTCAGGCCCGACGTAAGGAGGAAATAGTGAATGCCACAAACCGCCACAGGAACATAGGAAACCGCCACCAGGAGGACAAAGGTCAAGTGTTGAATGTAGAAATATTACACTATGTAATTGTGTAAAGTGTCCTATATATTATCATGTAGATAAATGTGATGAACAATAGTGCAGTTTTTATATGACTAAGATTTCTTTTCCTCTATGACTTTCTCAGTCACTGAGTATCAGTAGAGCTCTCAGAGAATATGTTTGATATCTTGTAACAAAATAGCCTGTGTTATAATCTCATCTGTACATAAATATACTGTATCAATTAATATTAGAAAGTTTTTAACTGCATCACAATTTTTATAAAACCCACATATTTCATATGTTAATTTGTTTATAAAACATGAAAGTGTACAAATTCAAAATTTGCTTTTATTGAAAAATTGCTGTAAATGTGTCATTCACTTAACTCAAGAATATTTGCCTAGAATGGACTGATTTTACACACATGCTAGCCGTCTAAATTGCCTATAGAATGGACTGTTATTTTACAGATGTGTTAGCTCTAGCTGCCAGTATTGGAGAGTTGTCCATTCTATGCAGGAAGGCCAGAACAGCCAACTGGTGTGCCCTACAGTTGGCTGATAAAGACAATGCTCCTCTCACCTCACTGGGCTTCGAAATCAAAACAGAGATCACCGAAGACGGATTCCCAGTGTATGTGTCACAACAGAATGTCATCGAACTTCAGGAGGGCGGGGAGGAGCCGGAGGACTCTGAGAGCAAAGCCAAGACTGAGAATAAGTAGCGTCAGGGGGTGGTAACGCAAAGGCTGAGAATAAGTAGCGTCAGGAGACAGTAATGCAAAGGCTGAGAATAAGAAATGTCAGGAAGATTACTGCTGTCAGTCATTGTGTAGTAAGCATGCCAGTCTCTGTTTCTGCTTTTTGTACAATTATTATTAGTCGTGAAGTAAGGTTCAATAGTTAGAGTATTTAATGTTATTGCATGCCTGTAGTACATCATGTGGCATATTAGGTAGTTATTCTTAGGCTTTCTTTGTATCAGTTGTTATTTGTATTAAGGGATATTAATCTGAGTATTGCAAAATAACAGAATTATTTATTGTTGTCTCATAGAGCTCTGGTAATGACACATAGCCTAGAACAAAAAGAATTTGACAGTGTTCAGGATAAAATGTGCATGTTCTGGGTGTTTATTGCTGTATAATTGTTGGTTTACAATTATATTGGATCATACAAATATATACTCTGTAAAATTTGTGCATTTAGTCCATTTGATGATAATGTTTGATTCTGATGTAACATCAACAATGAGTTTAGTTTTAGTATTTTGTTGCAAGAATTAATCATAAGAAATACATTGTATCATAATTCATGTGTGACATAATTTGAATTTCGAGGACGATTTTTCACTTTGGTATACACATGTTGTGTGTGAAGAACACAGCACTGCATGGATAGATCTGAGAGTTTTGTTGTGTGTCAACTTTCTGAACTTTCAGTTCTCTACCTTAGGATACACGGAAGTGACTTAACAATATCAAATGGCAGAAATCTTGCAATTGTTATTTTGCAAACGATGGCCTTTCTGTGATACCCGTATTCGGTTGATGCATCTGTTTATTTCATCATTTACAAATTTTATGAATATGATTTATCCTGCTTTATTAGAATCTCAAATTTTTAAATTTATTTTTTTTTGCACAAAATTCATGTCATGTTGACCAATCCCACTATTTGAGTAATTGATTGTGATATTGCAGACTTGTGACGTTTATTTACAAAGAAAAGTACGGTAGAAAAAATACCATTCCAGTGGTTCCGATTCACAGAGTGATTTTTAATGTTGGTTGTGTGTTTTCATTGTGTTTGATCACTACATTGTGTTACTCTACCATTGATGCTTGTATATTTTTATACCTTGTGCTTCATTTAACATGTATATCCATGTAGCTCATTTACAAATCAAGGGCTTAGAAAATGTGCCTCACATTTACCAATCAAAGACTGAGCTCAAAGTGAGTCAAACTTTGGGTCATCTGAACATAAAGGTGACTAAAGAAGGGGGTTTATTGACAGTGATGGATGGGAAATGAAATGTCATGATCATTTTATGTGAAGCAGTCTGAAGATGACTCCAAAACAAATATGAACTAACAAGATTTAAAGGTGATACTCATTACTCGTCTTCTCCAACATATGGAGTACTACAGTGTATATACTGATGCATTATGTTGGCGTGATTCTGCTACAGAAACATTGCTCAGATTGACTAGCTTAAATGTAAATGATTTGTGGATTCATTAATTTTGCAGTGGTCTCTGGAAAATTCTTACATATCTGACTGATATATTTTATATACGTGTTCAGGTCCTGTGTTTGGCAGTTCCACTGCTATTGTGTATTAGTTAGTTCCCACTAACTCTTGTGTACATACAGTGTGTGAAACGTTCATTTCATAGCAGGACATTGCAACAAATAATATCCTATCTGGTTGTATGTTGATGTAGTTTTAAGTAGCTCCATATTTTTAACAGTATTCAAAGAGACAATATCCACAAGAATCAAAAATAGTGGTATTACTTGAGATGGATATATTTTTATAATCAGATGCCCTAGTCAGTAGTCTCCCTTTAATTCCATGCTATTTTATGACATTGATGTGCAATTTTTTTCTCACAGGTTGATAATGTATCAGTAATTGGATCATTGCTATGCCTACTATAATTTTTATAGACTTATGTGTTGCTAATGAGTATTGACAAATCCTTAGAATTATGGAGGATATTGTGATTTTATTTGCTTGATGATGAGTGTTAATAGTGCTTTGTTAACATTGCAGCTTGCCCCTGTCCCAGTTTTAATTACCCCCCTTTACTGATAGTCTCCTGTATAACAGCATGATCTCTGGTCATTACTTAATTACATTGAATATGCAATACACACATAAGTTTTGAATCTGCTTCTCACAGATCTTGGGTGTTTTTGGTGCAACTTAAATTCTAGTCTCATTATAATGATACAAACGTCTGTAGTTTTCATTTCTGTATTTGTAATTTGTGACATGTTAGGCTTAAAAACTTGGATTTTGTGTTGAATTGATTTTGATAATTGCTTATGTTTCAGTGTCTTTTGGTCAGTGATTGTATGGTGATGTGTAGTGTTGGGGAAATTCATGTGCACATACAATAATTAGCCGCCTCTTGAGGATAGTAAATGTAGACACTGCACACTTTAAAAAATGATAAATCAGATCAAATGTAAATCATGTTTGAAAGTTACAGAAAAGATATGTATTAAAAAGTAAAATTTAAGAATCGCACAATAGCATATATGATTTTTATAAGTTTGTTACGAAAGGCAAAAATTTATGTATACATGTAATTCAAAATGGTGAGAGTAATTGCATATTTGTATAGGACAGTATTACTGGATTTAAAAAAAAAAAAATTATCCTTGCACTTAATTTCGGGGGAATGAAATATTAAATGTACAATATTTTCTCAACATAGATAATATAAATTAGAAGTTAGAACCTGGAGTGTAACTACAGAAGTATTAGCTAAATTAATGGGAAGACATCAGTAAGCTAGGAACGAAAAGATGTCAATAGTGTTGTTGTTTTGTTTTTTCCTTAGGTGCTTCAATTTATTATAGTGCATGTGTGACTATATTTTTGTATCTAACTGTGTGATATTTTCAACATATCTGTAGACTGCTACTAATCAAGTTTTTGTGAACCTCTAGTTCTCATTTGACTTGATTTCATTAGCCTCAGTATGACAAAAAAAAGGAGGACTTTCTATATAGATTTGCTAGATGTGTTCAGTATTTAAAAATCCATGTATATTATTCACAATAAGAATTGAATGTAGTGCACTGATATTAGATTGTATATGGACCAATGTCGTTATGTGTGTAGCACATGTAGATAACACAAATCTCTATTGTATGTTGTATTCAGCCTATAATCATTATAGTTACTGGTGTTTGTGATATTTTGTGATTGTTACTTAAAAGTTTGTAAATATACTCAGAATTATTGCATGGTGATATATTTAATCTGTGGTTAGTTTGTTTTTACCTGTAGTTTACCTGTAATTAGTATTTTCTCAGGATAACGATGTATGTCAATGTTCTTTGTCACCAAACCAATGATTTGATTATTTGCAAAAGAGAATAGTTTTATGGTTGTTGTTTTTTTCCAATTGAAGGCTAGCAATATTTCACACGAGATTCCTTATTTAGAATTACTAAGTCTGTATGTTGTACAATGAATTTTTTTGGTAAAAGGACAAAACAGTGTATTTTGTGAGTTAAATTATATAGATATTTGGTAATGTTATAGCCATTTTGATTTTTGAATAGTAGGACATTACTGCAGATAGTACACCGTGAAGTTTGTACTGTGTTGAGAACTTTTAGTGTTGTATGAAGAACTGTACTACTGTGTTAAATGTTCAAACAGAAGCATTACAAAGCATTAGTATATTATGTCAGATGGAGTCATATTTAAGCTGTATGATATGATTGGTACTGATTATTCAAGTTTTGTTTTTTATTACTCTCTTGTGTTTTGTTGAAATTCAGAAGCATGATACCACAATATTGTGTGTAAATTGGTATTCTGTTCAAACTTCTGTAACTATTCTTTGCTAATGTTTGATTTTAGCATTGTGGTAAAATTACAGTAATTTTTTATTTGTTTATATGGTTCTTTTTCTTTTTTTCTTTTCTTTTTTTTTTTTTTTTTGCAATTGTGATATGAATACAGATTAATGGTGCAGAGCCTATGCATCTGATGCAAAATTTCAAGTCTCATGGTTTGATTTTAGAAAAGTATGTAGTAAATGGGTATTTTAGCTGCTTATCCAGCTTGTATTTAGTTTCAAGTATTAATCATGTTTTTTTATTTAGATCTTTGTGTATTTTAGTATCATATGGAGTTCATTTTAGCCATGAATTTATTATTATTATTATTTAGCTTTGTGCTGATGGTGATAGTATCTGAGGTTAGATTTTTTCATGATTTTTAACTGAATAGGTTAGCTTTTTGCAGTCAAGATGGGGAATTTAAAAGCATATTTTGTAATCTGCACCAATAACTTTGAGTAGATATACTGCATTGTATCTTTATCAACAGGGTATAATGTCCATTGAACAAGTTGACCCTGTGTATATACTTGTATTTATAGCAACATATGGTATGTCAGCTTAAGCGCAACTCATTCAGCTGCTTAGCTTCTGGCAGTGCCATGTGCTTCACTGCAAATTGTTCTGGGTTTTGATTGTCCGTTGAGATACAATGATCATGAAATGCCAAATCTAGTTTAGATGTAGCCATGACGAGCGTTCTAACCTCAGTGCCTGGTCAGACAGTCAACAGGATTTCCAATGGGTTCATTATGTGCACCTCATGCTACACAAGGAAGAACTGATTAACCTAAGTGAACAAACACAATTTTTCCTGAGTTTGTTCTCCGACACGGGAAACCACATAAGAACTTCATTCTTGATAGAGAAAGTAGCATGTGGGTAGCATTGTCCTCTCAAATTCATGTTTCTGATTTAATGTTTATCAAAATTCAATGAAAAAGTAGAAATAACTGTAAAAAGCATTTTTCAGGGAAATCTGTTGATTTGTAGTCTTAGTCTAATTTTAAAGTTATACAGGGTTTTGGGGTTATCTCTCGGATCTTTTTACCAGGAAATTGAGTATTTGTAATATTATAATGTTGATGAATAATTTGGGTGTTTTTCACTGGATTGAAATTTCACCACTCTGCAGTATTGTCGATGTGTTTACTAATCAATACTTTGTCCGTGTTTTCAAAGAATATAAGTGCATACTTGTTCAGGACAGGGTTTGAGATTCCATTGTTCCCATGACATCATATTAACTTGCCATTTTAACTGTGTCACATGGTGCCATACTTGGTCGAACTCAGCAACCTGCTCAGAATTCTTTGTGAATATGTCCCTAGGGCTATAGGTCATATTAAGATTTTTATTTTTTGTGAATCTGTTCCTAGGGTATAAGTCATATTAAGATTCTTTTTGTTTTGTGAATCTGTCCATAGGGTTATAGGTTATATTAAGACTCTTATTTATGTATGTGTTATTTGAGAATTTTTAAAGTCATTATGGTGGTTCAGGGAATAAAATTTTTTAAAATGTGGATCGAGGGGGGGGGAACTCGGGCTGAAATTATTTTAATATTTATAAAATAGTAGATAATAGGCAAGGCAAATTAACATGATATTCATTTCATATAATCTTGACATAAAACATGCTAAATATCCTGTTTTATGAAAAAATTCAAAACTGAGAAGACAAACATGTAAATGAGTAGATTCTCTTCCTATCAACCCTGTATGATATTTAGTATGAAACCCTACAAATAGTTTTCATTTGGCTGATATATAGGGATTTATACACTAAACATTGCAATAATAATGTGCTTGAAATAGTGTTCTTGTCTTCCAAGAGACCTAACAGTAATTATAATCATTTTCATTTGTTTTGAGAAAGAACCCAGAAGAAATGACTGGAGTCTTTCAGCACAAGCAGAAGGCACTGATTTGTGTTGTGTGGTACACATACATATAGTTAGTATTTTATCGTATTCAATATTTACCTTTTTCTCTTCGAGTTATTTAGTGGTATATAGCGTAGAAAGATCATGGATTGAGTTGTCGTATCTACAGGATTTGGTCACCACATGTCATACGAGGTTTGGAATTAACATACATTTAAATTCCTTTAGTCTTGTCTATTTTTTCTTTTTCAAAAAGATGTGTTTTCCATATAATTTTGAAATTATCAATTTCTGGTCATGTAAATACATGTAATCGGTATTTAATGAAAAATTTATCGTCAAAACCTGTTAGATATTGCAATATCTGTGTGCCTTAACCCCCAATTTGACAAAGTGAAACAGTTGTAGCTGTTCTATATATCCTTTTTCCTGTATTTTCGTATTCCGAACTTCCTGATTTGTGGGTGGATGACCAAGACCATGGTATTTAGTAATGTTGCTCTATGCCAAAGATTTGGATTTGTGTTGTGTGTGGCACCACGAGGGTTGTATCTGTGGGGTGTAGAGCTCAGACCGAGAGGATAGTGGTTGTACGTTTTCTTAGTTTGGTTAGTGGAGCTGGTATATATGAAAGCTTTTGGCTTGTAACAGTAGACTGTGATAAATTTGTTCAGTATCTTGAAATATTTTTTTTCTTTCAAATTCATTCTATGATCAGGATGTATGTCATAACATGAGATAATTAAACTCCTCAAGCCTACCTCTGCAGGTTACATAGATATCAATGCAATAAAGTTTCCATGGAAATGACTCTAATTGTTTACGTATGCTTGAGCATATCAGAAAGAAAATTGTTGAAGTTCTTATTTTATTGATATGATATTTTCATGTAAAACTGGTCTGCATTATGTAGCTAGATTTATTAAAGAATGAATTTGTGAATAATTCAAAATTATTTTTTCTGAAGAATGAATTTTTAATTCCAAAACTGTTTTTTGTGAACTGGAAAGAGTTTCCCAGATGAAAGTGATTGGAGTGTAGAGTTCTTGTTTACTTTTCAAAGTACTTTTTTCTATTAATAAATTGTTTTCAATATGATAGATGTGTTTTCATTTGTGTGTCCGAGAAAGTATTGAAAGAGACTTCCGTGTTGCATGCTGCTTCATTAGCCTAGGGTGGCAATACATGCCATGGCTAGTGGCCATCTCCCATGGCTAGCGGCCATATCACGCTTGGCTCCCATGACTAGTGACCGTGTCACTTTTGGCTAGTGCTGTGTCACCCTTGGCTATCATTCGTGTCACCCTTGGCTAGTGGCCGTGTCACTTTTGGCTAGTGATGGTCACCCTTGGTCAGCAGCCGTGTCTCCCATGGCTAGCAGCCTTCAAACTCCTTGTCGAGGCCTCATTACGTCATCTATGTATACATTTGATGCTATGTGTTTTCGTCATTCTACAGTGATGTCACACAGTAGTGCAGTAGGCTGTGATGTCATAGCTA
Organism: Ostrea edulis; assembly: GCF_947568905.1. Taxonomy (NCBI): domain Eukaryota; kingdom Metazoa; phylum Mollusca; class Bivalvia; order Ostreida; family Ostreidae; genus Ostrea; species Ostrea edulis. The sequence goes on along the minus strand of NC_079169.1, from coordinate 52,194,085 downwards.
TCTATAATTAGAGGTCGCATGATGTGGGTAGCATGTGACCTGTGTGTACACATTGTAGTCTGTGAGCAAATGAACTCTGGCGGAAGTTTGTAGCGGTCGTGTCACCCTTGGCTGGCGGCTGTGTCACCCATAGCTAGTGGCCGTGTCACTCTTGGCTAGTGAACGTGTTGTATGTGAAGTGATTGATCTGGACACTCGGAACAGTGACCCTAAATGTTTGTTGAGGCATGGCATTTGAGCAGCATCTTTTAGATTTCTTGTACTTTTAGTACTTTGATGCACAGTATGTCTGCCACATATCTGTTGAACTGGAAATACTATGTAGTATTGGTACAGCTGAAATTCATGTGAAGAACGGATAACAAAGTGGTTGCCATTACATGCAGTCTTTCTTTTAAAAAAAAAAGTCAAACTTGTTTTGTCGTTGATTATCAGTAGCCATGTACATATACTTGGATATGCAAAGTGAAATAACATACTAAAGATAAATTTGCAAATTTCCCAATGCATGATATATTCATTGTGAAGAAGTTGAAAATGTAAACAAAAACTTACCAATCCAGAAAAGGTGCATTTTTTGGCATCATGGACAGCTGCTGTGGTCAGTCATCTAAAAATTATTTTGTTTAAAACCAATCTGATTCTACCCGCCAGTACTCTGAAGTTGATAATAAAAAGATGCTAGAGTTCTTCATCAACAATATTTATGTAGTCTTTAGAGATCAAGCCTTCCAGTGGTGAGTCTAGAGGAGGGGGTGCAACCCCTCCTTTGCTTGAATATTTTTTAAAGTCATTTTTGCCATTTTGGGGTCTTTCTTGGGAGGAAAAGGTGGTTGCAATCCCCCTTTGAAAATTTTTAGGATCCGCCACTGTCCTCCACCAATTTGTTGGAAATTCCAATGGGCACAAGTTATGCACCTCTTATTAGCTGGCATTTTTTCTATTTTCATGAAGCAGACATTTTATTTTAAAGAACTTTTACATCATGAGAAGAAGACTTTGCTGTGGCCATCAATTCAACATTTAGATACATTGATGACGTTTTATTCAAATTAACACTATTCATTTTCATTCATATGTCCATATATTCCAGTGAACTCGAAAATGAATGAAACCACAGTCTGTTTCATATTTGAGGGTTTCAATAGACGTCGATGGCAACTTAGAAACAACTCAACTCTATGACAACTGGTTGACTTCCGCTTCTCCATTGTCAATTTCAATATTTATATGTAGTGTATCAATATTCCGTTACCACCTGCATATGTCTCCCGATTGATTCGATACGTGGGGACATGTTCTGTGTATTATCAATTTTTGTGAGTAGAGGCAGGATACAAACAAATAAGTTGATATAGGAAGTTTCAACAGTCTCAATTAAAGTCAGCGTTTTGTAAATTCTATGGTCGTTCTAATTCTATGGAAATTCTAATTTACCAACACAACCTGTCATCGGATGCTGTCTGTCATGTTTTATACCAATCGTTAGGTTGTTCTTTACACTCTGGTTTTGACTACGGATTACTCCGTTTATCTTATCAAGATGGAGGGTTCACGGCGGTGTGATCGGTCAACAGGGCATGCTTACTCCTCCTAGGCATAGGATTCTACCTCTGGTATTTCCATAATCCGAGATTCCTCTGACTCTTAACCCCGCTTTTATTTTGTGACTTCTGCGGGGGAGAGTCAGAGCGGACTCCATATTGAAAAGTGGGAATTCAGCGACACCAGCTGGTGTCGCTGCTTTACCTACCTCTTACAACTTATTTCGCGGACCCATCTTCCAAGACGCGAGGATTCAGTTATCGGAAGATTATTCTACAAATACATCATGATTAATACGATGCTATCGCCGTTTAAACGATGGAATTTTGTGTTTACATGTGCTGACGTCATGCGCAAAGAAATCAAATGGCGAGGCGGCGACCTAATTCAAGTGATGCTCCATTTGTCGGTGTTAGGGCCGTTTAAAACGGCGATAGCATCGTATTAATCATGATGTATTTGTAGAATAATCTTCCGATAACTGAATCCTCGCGTCTTGGAAGATGGGTCCGCGAAATAAAGTTGTAAGAGGTAGGTAAAGCAGCGACACCATCTGGTGTCGCTGAATTCCCACTTTTCAATATGGAGTCCGCTCTGACTCTCCCCCGCACATGTCAAATATAAAAGCGGGGGTAAGAGTCAGAGGAATCTTGGATTAGTATTTCCAGAGGTCCGTGTTTGCCCTGTCATCGATTTTGCATTTTAGAAAGGATTTACCTGTATTAAACTGACCACAGTTTGTTATTTTCAGCTTTTCGTGATTATAACACTCGGGGGGGGGGGGGGGGGGGGGGGGGGGGTATTTTGATATGTTTTGTTGGGGGGGGGGGGGGGGGGGGTCTGTGTTTGTATCTCATTTTTCTGTTATTTTAAACACCGTTCAGAATTTTCATACCTGATACGAAAGTCTATTAAAATCATAGGAAAGAATGTTTAAACAAAGAGGTAACTATTGTAATTACGAGATTATGTGTCATCGTGAGATAATTTAAAGTCGTTGTTCCGGATGATAGGAGATACCCGTAAGAATAAATTGTTACTTGTAATATTTGTCGTAATTACAGCGTAGGTCATTATTACAAAATAATACATGTATATCTCGTAATTACGATACGACCTTTGAAAAATCATACTGTAATAACGATAAGAAGTCGTTATTTTAAGCTGCTATTTTGAAATACAGCAGCTCAGACTCAAACCACAGCAGCTACTTATATGATACACGGAGTTTGCATGCTCGATGATTTTGAGATATAACTTTTAATTTGCACATCTAGATAAAAACCTTGGACTGGTCTTCTCTGGTGACACCCAAGGTCCACTAATACGCAGTACTATCAGTGATGTTAAAATTTCGCAGATAACGGACGTTTGAACCCACACTCCTGTTGACCCCCCCCCCCCCCTCCTTATTAACGTACGAAACAAAACTTATTAGATTTAAACATGTATTTGTTTAGCTGCATATTTTTAGCGCTCTGAGAAAATATTCATCTTTGATCTGTCCCAATATTTCCCCAGAGAGCTATATAGATCTGCAGCTAACATTTGCTGACACTCTAGAAACCACGATCATTCTTAACGGAGAAAGTATATTTTACAGCAGATGGGTGGCATTGTTCCCTTGTTATTGAGCTACAGTGTGATAATTCCAATGTTATTTATTACAAGTGTTTTGATTGGACAAAAATAAAGCTGAACAAGAGTTTATACATCAATAAATCCGAAAACGCGATGTATTCATACACGCCTGAAAACAAATAACATAGTGCAGGGAAACTATTCAAATTTTTGCAATTGTTAATGAAGTGAATGAATTGGAATTATAAGAATCAAACATTCTTTTTGAAGAATTTATCGATGTGTAAACTCCGGCCATGTTACTCACAAACTTAACATAAAAGTGCTTCACACTTTTATTCAGTTTTTGAGTAAAATGTCCGGAGTTTACACATCGATAAATTCTTCAAAAAGAATGTTTAATCCTATATTAAAATTGGCCTATTTGCACATAAGATGTAATATACATGTATTCAAATGTACAGTTTATCTGGTCCATTAGTATAGACACAACATTGGCAATATAACACAGGTCAATCATTACAATGCACTGAATGTACGCATGTCTTTTAACATCAAAGATATGGGGGAAATATTTAATTCCAGTTACTTGCAAAAAAGGACCCCCTTGTGTTGAAATTCACCACATATATAAGTGCAGAGTTAAAATTAAAATCAATCGAGGAGTATTGTAAGTTTAAAAAATTATACATTAAGACTGAACATCAGAGAGAGAGAGAGAGAGAGAGAGAGAGAGAGAGAGAGAGCGCATGTGTGTGGTGGCGGTGGTGGTGGGGTTATACTATTTCTTAATCGATAGTGAATTATAAATATTATTTTCCCTGTATATACAGTTAACATTCAAACTGTCATGTATATCTGTTAACGGTTGTCATTTTCAAATGAATGTAAAGTTCTATCAACTGTCAACCTTAAAAATGGAAACAACATATAAATGTCACCTGTCAACATCAACCTTAATCCATTAACAGAACTGTCAATCGCATACCTTATTGATACAGTACTAATGTATTATTTAGTATATTTGAAATGATATGCACATGTACAGACAATGGGTTCAGTTTGAAATTGCTAAAAAGAAAATGAATCCAATAGAAACAAAACGTAAAGGAAATTTATCAATCTTGATGGACAGAGATGTTTTTAAAAGATATATAAATGAAAAATCAATGACAATCATATACATCTTAAAAGTTTCTAAGAGAAAAGTTTTAAGTTACAGAAAAAAAAAATTCATATATCTCAATTGATCGTGAACAAAAAAAAACAAACAACCAAAAAAAAAAAAAAAAATGGAGCATATATAAAAACTTATAATATTCTTTTCAGTTGATCCTAAAGAGCTTCCGTACTATGAGAAAGGGGGCGTGTCCGATTTTAAATTCATTTATCGAACGACTTATCTTATATGCATCACTTCCGGTCATTATGGCTGACGACGATACAGTACCAAAATACTCACCGGATGGTTTATCTCACGATTCTGCAGAAGAAGATCCATTTGAAAATGCAAGAAAAGCCGGAAAGGTAAATCTTGGCCATTTTTTACATGTTTCTATTGCCCATAAGCTCGGAACCCTTTATCCCGTATCAAAGATACATCTCTGCATGCTGCATATATCTAATATATTAGGCAAGTTACTAAAGTATGTTTTTGTTAGCACAGTATCATTTAGATTGTAGAAGACGAAGTTCAATGTGTACACGTGTATTGTATTTTCAAGTTACAGGACAGGAGGACCTTTAAAAATTAGGTAGCCAACCAGAATGGCACACAAGTTTATTTACCTCAACCATTGGCACTAACAGGTGCTTCTGATGCAACCCCCCCCAACCCCCCCCACCCCCCCCCCCCCCTTTAAACTCCACAATAGATTAAACAAAAATTTCATTTTCATACATCTGGTACAATCGAAAAGCTGACAAAAATATTCACATTAAAAAGTCTATAAGTGCATAATTATCTTAAAAACGGAAGATGACTGAATACTGAGAAGGTGATTTTTGGGGGTTATTTCACCTCAACCATATCCAGAGAGAATTACTGGTGTGTAGCCTTTAAAGACACTAACATTTCACAAAAGCAAAACTCTGATGAGACTGGTTGTAATCTTGTAGAAAAACCTGCTCCAGTGGATGGAGATCAGTGTCGCTGAGCCAGAAAAGAGAGTGGTCACCTCCATGAAAGTCCAAGATACGTTTATTGTTTACCTGGTGGAAACAAGGTGAGAAGTTACCTATCATACGTTTATTGTTTACCTGGTGGAGACGAGGCGAGAAGTTACCTATCATACATTTATTGTTTACCTGGTGGAGACAAAGTGAGGAGTTACCTATCAAGTTTGTTGTTTCCAGGATGGGGCCAAAATTATTATAGTGATTATTTTCTTTTTCATTTGAAAGAATTCTTTAAGTTTGCTGATATGGTTTAAAAAAACAAAAAAAACAAAACTATATGCATGTTTAGGAAAAGCAGAAAAGGATGTACCAAAATTGTGAATTTCGCATCTCCAAGGTTTTGACTCTAGGACGAGTTCAAATTAGTTATATCATGTTAATGTATATGTATTATGTTATGTTAAGTCTTTCATCAGTATAGACACTATCAGGGGGTTTAAGTTTTTTATAAGAAAATATCTTGTTTTATACTGTTATTGCGTCTTAAAATTTAGCTTAGATATGCAGAATAGGACATTTTTTCTAGATTTTATAGCCCTTGGAGCTAGTGATATCTTTAACTAGTACTTAGGTGACTGATAAGGCCTGTGGACCTCTTGTATTTATATCTGTATAATTGTAATGCTGTTGTGGGTTGTTTGATTGTTTTTAATTTGATAATTCTTGAATGTATACCAACACGGTGATGTCATTAGAATTGATCTGTATTGAATTGAAAAAGACAATTTGTCATTTTCCAGAATAACAGACAAGAATATTAAGTACAATGGAGATGGCACGTCCTCCCTGTGGAGGAGGTACAGCGAGTTTGAGCTGCTACAGAATTATCTTTCCATTACGTACCCCTACACCGTAGTCCCGCCTCTACCGGAGAAAAAGGTACAAGAATATTGTGTGATCATAATCATGAATAATCGATTTACTGTAGTCCCGCCTAGCTCTACCAGAGAAAAAGGTACAAGAATACTGTGTTATCATAATCATGAATAATCAATTGACTGTAGTCCCGCCTAGCTCTACCAGAGAAAAAGGTACAAAAATACTGTGTTATCATAATCATGAATAATCAATTGACTGTAGTCACACCTCGCTCTACCAGAGAAAAAGGTACAAGAATATCATGTAATCATGAATTACCCCTACACCGTAGTCCTGCCTTGACCAGAGAAAAAGCTATGAGAATATTGTGTAATCATAATCATAAATTATCACTACACTGGAGTCCCGTCTCTACTGGAGAAAAAGGTACGGGAATATTTTGTGATCATGACTTATCACTGGCAGGTCTTTTTGTTGTGTTTTGAGGTTCACTGCGTTCATCTGTTTTGTAGGCATCCTACATCTGGCAGAACAGCCCCACCGACAAGTTTGATTTGGAATTTATTGAGAGAAGACGGGCTGCCTTAGAGGTAAAATGAAATCTTATCTGAGAAACGGAAATTAAAAAGACTGTTCAATTATGAATGGAAATTTGTTTTATGAATTCCAAAACCAGATTTAATTGAGGTGGAAAAGTTTGATATTTTTCAAATGAACATTTTTTTCAGATTTTTATGTTGAGAGTGGCTGCTCATCCTATCCTTTCTCAAGACAGAATCTTTGTTGGATTTATGCGACAGGTAAGTTGATATTAGGATAATACTGTCAAATTTTTCATTTTCATAGCAGGTTTAAGTTTCGTTGTTTTTGTTGCATAACAAATTCTCCACTATCGTTAGAAATTAAGTCCTCAACAACATGAATTATCTTCTGCAAAGCATGAAATTGAACCTCACTACAACAAAGGATTCTGCAGTATCAGATAACAGCAAATTTTCAAAATAAATGTTTTCCCTTCTTTTTGCTCATCATCCCATGAAATTGTAAGACCACTGATTAGACCTACTTAATGTTAACAGGAAGATGGCTGGAAGGATTCTGTATATGCTACCGACTTCCAGAGCAAGGTGAGAATCAGCCATTCGTGTAACCTAACTTGTGACTGTGACCAGAGTTTTGACCTGGCTTGGATTTCTTGAAAAAATCTCAATCTTAAGTTTGAGTTTTCCTTTATTTTGAGTAAAATCTCAGACTAAGTCCATGTTTTGACTTACGTTTTTTTCTTTCTTCAAGAAATCCAGACCAGTTGTTAGTGTGTCAAAACAGGTGTGCAGGTTCTAAAGTTTCAGTACTTAGGTGTACAGGTTTTAAAGTTTCAGTACATACATGTAGGTGTACATGTTTTAAAGTTTCAGTACACAGGTGTACAGGTTTTAAAGTTTCAGTACACAGGTGTACAGGTTTTAATGTTTCAGTATATACATGTAGGTGTACAGGTTTTAAAGTTTTAGTACTTAAGTGTACATGTTTTAATGTTTCAGTACACAGGTGTACATGTTTTAATGTTTCAGTACACAGGTGTACAGGTTTTAATGTTTCAGTACACAGGTGTACAGGTTTTAAAGTTTCAGTACTTAGGTGTACAGGTTTTAAAGTTTCAGTACTTAGGTGTATAGGTTTTAAAGTTTTAGTAAATAGGTTGTAGGTTTTAAAGTTTTAGTAAATAGGTGTAGGTTTTAAAGTTTTAGTACTTGGGTGTACAGGTTTTAAAGTTTCAGTACAAGTGACCAGATTTGGCTATTGAGACATATGATGAAACAAGCCTACTTGTAATATTTTCTATATCCAGTTTTTTATCTGCGTTAACCTGAAGTATTGTTGAATACTTGTATCTTGTATGTATAAGTCAGCACAATCTAATTAAGTTTAGATTCTTTAGTTCACTCATTTAGTTCACTTCACAAGTAATGCACAAAGAAAAGGGAGTGGACCAAAGGATGTGATTTTCATTAGATTAGCAGGGATATGTATGTACTTGTTTCCCCAACATGCTGCATCCACACGCAGTTTGCAGTCTCTGTAACCTGTAGTTAATGTTGTAAACTTTCTTTCTTTTTTGAATTTCCTTCTTTATAAAATGTCTTACTGTTATGCCCTCTGGGCCCAAAATTGGAATAAACTTATCTTATCTTATCTATAAGTTGTACTTGTATTTGATTTGAATGTTTGTTTCAGGCGGAGTCTCGATTAAAGGCCCTGAATGCATCGTTCCGACTCCAGAATCCAGACAGACAATACGAAGAATTAAAGAATTACTGTACTGAGCTAGAGAGTAACATCGCTAATCTTTTAAAAATTCGTGCTGTGAGTTTCTCTTTATGAAAATTTTCTCATGTAACAGGCCCCTATTTTATCATATGTATATATCATGACAAAAGTTTCTCTTTGTGCTCAGATTGTATATATAGAGAATCTTGAACGAATGCTTATGGCATATGAACTTTATGATATGAGTTATTGGATTTAATATTTCATGAGCCTTGGCGAGGAAAATATTCAAATCCAGTAACGAATTTCATATGTCATTAGCACGAGACTCTGTATAAAATTCTATTTATCACACAACTATCATTAAATGCACATTTTAATATTTACTGTCGATTTCACAACCTGAATTTCACAGAAATTGTTTGCTTTCAATTCGATTGTGACGTCATTGCTACGTTTGAAGAAACTTGAAATTATATTTTCACTTCATTAAAGACACAAAATCCTCTTGGAACAACCTTGTTGACAAAACAAGGTCTTTTACCATCAATGTTGACAATTTCAAAGGATGACATGTTGTTTTGTTTATGTGGCGCATGAATGATTGACCTATCTAATGTGCATAATTATGAACCTGTGCTACAAGTTCATATCGTTTTTCCGAACCCATGTTATGAACCTGGGAAAAGTGCTGTTGTGTGATAATGAAAAATAGATACCGTATAAGCAGAAATTTTAGCAGGGCTTTAATTTTGGCATTATTAGCAAGAGTGATGAGATTGCTAAAATTGAATATTGCTAACAATTTATTCCATATTATGAGAGGTAATAATTACCTTTCCTGGAATTATAAAGATGCTAAAATTAGCTCTTGCTAAATGTATGTACATGTATACTCATTCTTATGGAAAAATTGCTAAATTTGTGTTTCCCTAAAAATTTTAGCTCTCCTAGCTGCAGATCTGTAGCTGTCTAGGAAATATAGGACAGACCAATATTGATATGTTCCAATGTTTTCCCAGAGAGCTACAGATCTGCAGCTAGGGTTTCCCAATCTTCTCTTAAGGAAGAATAACACACCAGAAAAATTGGTCATATGGATGGAGGATATGCACAATAATATTTTGAAATTGAAAACTTTCAAATTGATCTTATTTAGTTAATAAACACAGTTTTAGTAGAGAGTAATATGGGGGAAAAAACCTTGCTAGACTCGACTGCATGAACTGATCAACACGGTAACCTACTGAACTTCCCAGATTGGCGATTAGATTTTTAAAAGGAGTGTATATGTATTGCTGATATTTCTATTTTCATTAAATTTTCCAAAAGGAAGTCTGCCATTATGATGATGTGTTACTCCTCCTTAAATTAAGTTCACAATACAAACTACTTTTTTTCCAGATTGATGAATTTTGTGTAAACTTTAAAGAGCCTTTTTTCTTTCAGAAAATGGCTGACAAACTATATGGAATTCACAAAATCCATGCAAACTACAGCCGAGTGTTTGGGGAGTGGAGTGGGATAGAGAAAGAAATGAACGAACCGTTACAGAGTGCTGCACACTACATGAATGTGTAAGGGCCACACTTTTTGATAATAATAGACAATGTGAAATCTCTACAGGTGCTACCAGTATATGTATAAATACATTCAAAGATATAGTGAACATGAAAGAACATTCTTCTCATTAAGAGCATGAGTATTCTTAATAAATGCAATGTGGGTATTCAAACTAATGACATGGTTACCAATGTGATCATGTGAATATTTTGCATATGTTAATTACGTTTTGTCGCATCTCTGTGAAATATGTTAGTGTTGATAGTAATGTTTTTATGTTAATGTTACAGGTACTGTCAGAGTGTTGATAGTATATTGGAAGAGGAGGAGCAATATGCTGACCAGTTGAAGGAGTACCTGGCTTTTGCTGAGTCTCTCAGGTCAGTGTTTAGAATTTGCTGAGTCTCTCAGGTCAGTAACTAGAATTTATTAAGTCTCTCATGTCAGTATTTAGTATTTTCTGAGTCTCTCATGTCAGTATTTATTATTTTCTGAGTCTCTCAGGTCAGTATTTAGTATTTTCTGAGTCTCTCAGGTCAGTATTTAGTATTTTCTGAGTCTCTCAGGTCAGTATTTAGTATTTTCTGAGTCTCTTAGGTCAGTATTATTAATTTGTCGAGTCTCTCAGGTTAGTGTTTAGAATTTGTCGAGTCTCTCAGGTCAGTTACTAGAATTTGTCAAGGCTCTCAGGTCAATGTCAAGAATTTGCCGAGTTTCTTCTTAACTTCTTTGATGTAATGAAGTTTAGATAAAATTATGATGTCACACAGGATGTTGCACCTAATTTTCTCTTCAGAATGTTTTTATTAGATATTGACTTGAGAATGCTGGATTTTTCTGACAGGTCGGTGTGTAGGAAGTATGAATGTCTACAGTATGATATGGAACGAGCAGAAGACAACCTCACCTACAAAAAGAATCAGAAGGAAATGCTGGTCAGTTATCTCCCCTGAGCCACAGTTATCTCCCCTGGACCACAGTTATCTCCCCTGGGCCAGTTATCTCTCCAGGGTCACAAATTCACACTACTCATGACTTAAGATCATGCGCGACATTTCTACCATTTTTATGCCCCTGAGATCAAAGATCGGGGGGGGGGGGGCACATATTGTTTTTGTCCTGTCTGTTATTCCGTCATTCTGACTGAAACTTTTAACCATGCTAATAACTTTTGAACAGTAAGTGCTAGTCTAGAGCTTTGATGTTTCACATGAGTATTCCTTGTGACAAGACCTTTCCATAAGTACTAAACCTTTTGACCTTGGCATTTGACCTACTTTTAAAAAAAATTGACATTGGTCATAACTTCTAAATGGTAAATATTAGAGCTTTCATATTGCACATGAGCATTTCTTGTGACAAGATCTTTCTACTGGTACCAAAATATTTGTCCTTGTGACCTTGGGCATCTTTGGAATTGGCCATTATTGGGGGCATTTGTAAAGTTTCACAAACACATCTTGTTTGTTTCTAAAACTGATTTTTCATCTCAATATGAAGAGTTCTTGTATGATTTCAGAAATAGGTTGAAATGTTATACTGTAGTAGTATTACATACATTGTATATTGGCCTGGTTAAATCATTAGATAGATCACCTAACTAGTAGTGCATGGGTTTCTGATGGATCCAGGATTTCTCTCCCCTTCTTTGCAAATGATGTCCATACATACACAGCCTTTTGTAATATACATCAAAGTTTACTTCACATTTTTACTTGCCACAACCAGGAACTATCAAAATATGTCAACTTTAAAACAAATCAAGTAATATACCCCAAGATTTTTTTTGGTAGAAACAAGATAGGATGCAAGTGAATTGTACCTAAAATGTCACAAAAAATTCGCGTATGACCTTAAACTGCCACAGTGTATGGCAACATTTCCTGATATGTGATTTTGTTTTTTATTTGGGATGTGTTTATCCATTAATGGGTATGAATTTCATTTCCACTAGGAGCAAGGGAAGACTGGAGGCACGTTCTCGCTGAGTGGGATGAAGACCAAGATTTTTGGCAGTGACACTCCTGAGCAACGTGACCAGAAAATCAAACAGCTAGAGGAACAGATTGAGCAGACACAAGTGGAGCTTCGAACGGTGACTGAGGAACTCCAGTGAGTATCATTTTATATTTTATTCACTTCACTCAACCACATTTAGGGATAGATTTCAGATTCTAACCACATTTTGAAACAAACTTGTTCTGTAAAACATGCTTAGAATGAATTCATGCTTATCACAAAGTAATATTTATTCCCCTTTGAGAGAAAAATAACAAAAATTTTATTGGATGTAATAAAGTTTGGTTATAATGAATTTTTTTGTTGGCCCTGGAGTTCGATATAACCGTGTTTTACTGTACATAACTTCTCATGAATGACCATGGATTTCGTGTATTAGTCTTACAGTGTATATTCAAAGTAATAATAAAATTATTAAATATACATTACCTAATGATTTTCTCATATAATTGTAATTGCATCATCAAGTTACATCATCTTATCATTGCAGAAAATTTGTGGACGCCTCGATGAGGGACATCGACAGGTTCAAGAGGCAGAAAGTTAAAGATTTAAAAGAAATTTTTACGAATTACGCTGTGATGCAGATAAAACAATGTAAAAGGGTTAGTGGATTCCACCACACATCTACTTTTGATACAAAAAACATAAATGTCTCTCACAGCAACTGTATCATGACTGAAAAGGTTAAGAGCGCATGTAGCGTCTACAAGTAAGAACGTGCCTATAATCCTTATGTACCACGTTATGCAGTAATATTGATTGATTGTATATTGTTTAACGTCCCCCCCACCCCCCGAGAATTTTTCACTCACATGGAAACGTCACCATTGCCGGTGAAGTGCTGCAAAATCTAGGCCTATGCTCAGCGCTTACAGCCATTGAGCAGGGATCTTTATCATGATATGCCTGCTGTGACACGAGACCTCATTTTTTGCTGTCTCATCCAAAGGACCACCCCCATTTAGTCGCCTCTTACAAGCAAGGGGTACTGGGGACCCATGTCCCCATGGGTGTTATGCAGTAATAAATAGTAAATGAAATAAACATAAATAAAAGTGTCCTCACTTAACCTCTAGTGGGCTGGAGGACTGTGAAGTCGGGTGTTAGTGGTGTACAGTTAAAATGGACTGAAATAAGATAACCCCCAAAGTAAAGTCTGTTTTACAGCCAATTTTACATGACAGCACATTTTAAATCATATTTCAGACTTGCATATTCAGCAGAAGAAGAAAATATAAATACATACACTTGAAATGGAACCTTGATTAGGGTAGAAACTTGATGCAATTCATACTAGAAATGTTCCTTTGATCGTAAATAACTTTCAAATCATTTTTTGTCAGTTGATAAAATCCCTACATTTTTTTTTTGGAGGGGGAGGGAGGTGTTATGTTTTTTTTGTTGAAATTTTTTTATTCCAATTTAGAAAAAATAAAAAACCTGTTTAATTTTTCTGTAGGGAATAGCTGTGTGGACCAGTGCCAAGGATTGCTATACTAAGATGTAAGGCTGGGAGACGGTTATTCATCATCAGATGTATGACCGCAAGAAAGTTATCCATCATTAGATGAAGGTTGTGAGACGACACAGGGCACATGTGCAATACTGGACCAATTAGACAATGTAGACTGTCAATGTGCAATATACACCAGGCTTTTACTCATCAAGCTGCAAGGCTGAATTTTTATTCTCGATATGTAAAATGGACTTTTATTTGTTATTGAGCAGATCAAAAAACACATGCTGGTCATATTAAGATACTCATTCTCACGGGGGCATTAAATCCAAGTTAACCTGGTTGTTCTGCTGTTTGCCGTCTTGAAATGCATTTGTTTTTTAAGGCAATACATTTAACAAGAATGTTAAATTCGTTTTTATTTGTGAACTGAACTTTTTCATTAGTGGGCTTTGTTAGCGATCCGTTACTTCATTGTGTCGCCATTAACAGAGAATGCACAAGGAAGCCTCTGATCTCTCTGAAGTCCAGACAATATTTGTAATTAGAAGAAGAATCCTCACTGTATCCAAGGCATTGTTGTCGCTTGGTCTCTGTTTTATGTTAGTAACACCCGCTCTGCTGATAACTATTCCAATAGAATACTTATTGTTCAAATTGTGAATTCACCGAACCATTTTCTTGTTAGATGTGGTTTTTGTTCATGAATTACGTGAATTGTAAACAAAGAAATAAATTAGTGATTGTTGTTGATAATTGTTTTCTCATTTTAAGATCAGTCGTTTCCATATTTAAACAACAGTGGTGCAGAATGTTATTGTTTCATGTATTCACACATCTAAATAGAGAAACGTTTGTAATGTGGAGGAAAACCAATGAGCCCACACAACTGTGAAAAGTTCCACATTTGAGCCCCCCTCCCTCCCCCCCCCCCCCCCCCCCCCCCCCTCCCACCTTGTACCAAGACCGACAAATAATCAGGAGGATCGATGAATTTGAAACGTAGTCTTTCTGTTATGCCTGTAAAACATCACATTGGTTTATGAAAAAACAAGACCTTCAGCATAATAGGCCAGGTAAAAAGGTAAAATTTAAAAATAGACAAGCACATGTAGATAAATAGAAATGACTTCCTTATTATTAGAAAATTGTTTTATGAATGAGTTAAGAGGCCTATATCTTAAGATGCCCACTTTGTACCTGATGAAGTTATAGATGAAGAGTCTGATGTTACAAAATTAGAGAATGCAATTGAGGATGATGACACCGATTCTTTTGTAGCAGACAGTATATAGGGAACTTCTGCTTTGCTAGTCAGCTAGCTTTTCTGGTGATGTGGTAGAGCCTCTTCTTGATCACGTAAGTTAAGCAATGGTGAGCATGTTCAGACCGCTACACGTTGTGGTGGCAGCATAGTGACTCTGGTGTTTGATGGGAGACCTGCTTCAGGTAGAGTCTCTTCGGAGCTCGGGGGACTTTGTGTTCATGCATGGACGTGATTTCTCCCATTGACGACTGTGGTTGTTGTCTTGAACTGTCCATTTCCCTGAAAATGCATGCATTATTTCCCCTATCTGAGGGCTACTCGCTCATTAACATTCATCAATATTTGTAACCAATCATATTATTCAGAAGGCAGACATTCCAAGAATTGTGAAATCTGGTGTAATGTTATTGGCAAACGTCATTATAGATCGACTGTAAAAATGGCAGAAGGAGGTTTGGGATCGCCACTGAAATGGAACTACATTCAAGTATTGACAATAAATCAAGTGTTAACATTTAAGCAGTGATAAAAAAGGCGACGAAAAATTTACATGGAACTTATCTGAGGGAGCAGAATTCAGTACTTGTGAAGAATTTTGCCAGTGCTAGAATAATGTGATAAATAATTTCTGTAGATTGTTTCCATTTAATAAATAGTTACAGAATGGATAATTTGCAAGATAGCAAATTTATGCCCAAAAAGCATATTTCCATGTGGTGGTGAAACTGCTCTTTTTTTTTCAAGAGGGACCATATAAATTTGCTATTACTGAATTGCCTATTCTAGAATTAACATGTTTTATAATTGAATGAATTTCTAATTCTACAAGTGCACATACTTATTTACATTTTTGGTAGTAAATTAAGTTAATACAAATTATTATCCGTGACAGATGTGATGTCGCACCTGAATTTGGTATTTAATACATGTATTTGTAAATGGATACTAGGTCACAACTGAGTTAAAAGTACATGTAATCCCCACAGGGGCTAAGCCCGTTTTGGGCCCGAACTCTGTGACAGGCTTAGCCCCTGTGGTAACCCCAAGGATTTAGTAGAAACCTCAGTTACCCTGTACATAAAACAATAACATATCAAAATATACCATTTAAATAAAGTCACGATATCTTCTTCAGTCTCTCATCCCCCCCCCCCCCCCCAACACAAATCTGTGCCACACCTCCAATGTGTTGCAGTCACCATCGGTTACAAGCTCAGTCTGTAATGTCTGTGTTGCATACCAAATATCTGCAACATCCCAAACATCTGTGTTGCATCCCATTGGCAAATGTTGCATCCCAAATATCTGTGTTGCATCCTAAATATCTGTTGCTTCCAAATATACACCTGTTACACACCAAATAGCTGTGTTGCATATGAAATATCTGTGTTACATACCAAATATCTGTTGGATCCTAAATATCTGTTCCATACCAAATATCTGTTGCATACCAAAAACCTGTTTTCATCCCAATATCTGTGTTGCATCCAAAATATCTGTGTTGTATACCAAATATCTGTGTTGTATACCAAATATCTGTGTTGCATCCCAAATATCTGTATTACATACCAAATATCTGTTGCATACTAAATATCTGACACATATATGTGTTACACACCAATTATCTGTATTACATACCAAATATCTGTGTTGCATACCAAATATATCTGTGTTGCATATCAAATATATCTGTGCTGCATACCAAATATTTGTTACATACCAAATATATGTTACATACCAAATATGTGTTGCATACCAAATATCTGTTGCATACCAAATATATGTGTTGCATTCCATAATATCTGTAACATACCAAATATATCTGTGTTACATACCAAATATGTGTTGCATACCAAACATCTGTGTTGCATACCAAATATATCTGTGTTGCATACCAACTATATGTTACATACCAAATATGTGTTGCATACCAAATATATGTATTGCATCCCAAATATCTGTTATATACCAAATATGTGTTGCATCCCAAATATCTGTTGCATACCAATATCTGTGTTGCAATCCAAATATATCTGTGTTGCATACCAAATATATCTGTGTTGCATACCAAATATCTGTTGCATACCAAATATCTGTGTTACATCCCAAATATCTGTGTTGCATAACAAATATCTGTGTTATATACCAAATAGCTGTTGCATACTAAATATATGTGTTGCATCCCAATTATATATATATATATATATATATATATATATATATCTGAGTTGCACACCAAATGTCCTAGTTACCTACCAAATATCTGTGTTGCATCCCAAATATCTATGTTAGATACCAAATATCCGTGTAACACCTCAAATATCTGTGTAACACACCAAATATCGTGTTACATACCAAATATCTGTTACATACCAAATATCTGTGTTACATACCAAATATCTGTTACATACCAAATATATGTGTTACATACCAAATATCTGTGTAACACAAAAATATCTGCTAAACATCAACATGTTGGTGCTAAAGCCCAACCTTTGGGAGAGGATTCATACGACAGACAGTCTAATTAATTATTTAAAGTTTATTGTCAAAATTTTAAGAAAAAAATAAAACAATAGCACAGCTTAGCAAAAATATAAAAACTTAACATTTTCATTTGTTCTCTAGAATTGCACAGGATGGCTGATAAAATTCCCTGATGCAGGTTTTGATGATTATCAGTTTACATGTACAAATGCAGTCAAATATTCTTGTATTCATGTTGCATGGAAAAAATTCTTCCACTGCAAATCATTTAAATTTTTTCTTAACAATCATTGTTTCATGTCTGCAAAAAAATAAAATTCTAAAAACATTTCACAAATTATCACATACATAAATGTACCTTTCTTCAAATCAACTTGCATAATTTGTGTCGCACCCCTCATAACCTTGCAGACTTTCATTTACCAGTTACTGACATTATTACTTGTAAGTGACAGAGTTTGAAAATGTCAACATTTAATGAACACTGTACAAGCTTTTATAATACAATACCTAAAATATATTGCACTTTCAGAGAAATACAAAAATTCTAAAAATATCACTTTGCACAGGCAATATTATACAATGTGTGCCCTGAAAATTAAAGCTATTAATCTCCGTCATCATACTGAATCTTTCAGCAGTCTGATCGAGACCTTGTCATGGACTCCTTGCAAAAGAAGTTCCCCTTCATAAGTCAAAATCTTCTTCTTTTTCGCAGCACGAAGAGTTCCTACCAAGGCCTCAAAAATATTGGCACATCTTTCGTCTGCAAACAAGGTCCCAAAATCCACGCACACTGTTCCTTCTGCATCTAAAACAGAAAAGGATTGGCTGAAGTCTCGTCAGGGAGGATGTGAAATTGTAAACATCTGACTGAATTCTAATTCAGACACTCTGTTAAAGAGGTGCTTTAGTCTGCTATCATTCTGTATAAAATGGAGAATGATGTAAAGTTCAAAATCACTTAAATATGACTCACTTTCCTAATCACCAATAACTTTATAGTTTCAGTTTAACAGATTTCTGAGATCTATTATGTAATGTGGATTACTGTCAATGTACTTCTAAAGGATGATGAACTCAAATAATAATATTCCTAATCTTTATCTTAACAGCATGAGTTTCCTTGAATAATCGTTGTACCAGGAAAACACTAAGAATGTGTCACCAATACAAATTTACTTACACTTGATAAACATAAACAAAATTAAGATGTATATCGTGAAATCGCAGGGACCAGGTAGTTAGGTATTTGTAAAGGCATAAAGTTGCACTTCAAAAAAGAAATGATCAGCAGATGAATTCTTTCACTTAAGTTCTCATACTTCACATAAAACGAGATCACATGTATGGAGTATATTTTGACCAAGGAAATGAAATGGTGTGTTAATTTAAAGTAGATATTAAAAATCTATCTTGTAGTGTATCAAACATAGTGAACATTTTCAGGCAAACGAACCATTTAAAAATCATAACAGACCCATAAGACAATGTGATACTTATTAATGAAAAAACACAAGTGGGATTTATGCCCAGTTGTTGAATGGGACAAGTACCTTTCTATAACGACCTGACAACTACATCCGGAGCAAATCTTGAGTCTCTGCTTTCTTATTCCAGTCTGTTAATTATCAGGCTAACATTATTGATCTACTTTAGATAAGCCAGTGCATTTTGTACCTGACCCACAAGAATTTGACGTATATCTGTATATGATAATTGAGGGGACAAATCCTTGTGTCTGAAATCAATTCACTTACCGGGCGTGTCTGTATAATTGAGGGAACAAGTCCTTGTGTCTGACCTTAATTCACTTACCGGGCGAGCCGAGACGTTTGATTTCCTCTATGAGTAACTTGACTTCTTCTTGGACATTCATATCAGACAACGAAGCTGAAAATTAGAATTCAGATGTTAAAGTATGCAGTAAAATCTTAAATTGTTTCTATGCTACACAATCTAACTTTGGCTACACAAGCTGGAGGGAGAACGACTGAATAGATAAAGATGGGTCAACTGAAATGAATTCAGCATTGAACATCAGAACCTTGGCCCCTGTTTTGATTAATTAATTTGGCATTTGCTTTAATAAGATCATTTCCTTTTTAGCTCACCTGAGCTGAAAGCTCAAGTGAGTTATTCTAATCACTTTTGTCTGTCATTTGTCCGTCTGTCTGTCCATAAACTGTTCACATTTTTATCTTCTTCAGAACCACAGGGCCAATTTCAATCAAACTTGGTACAAAACCTCCATGGGTGAAGAGACCATGCCTCCTTCAAATGGGAGATAAATACAAAAATAGGGTGGAGTCATTTAAAAATCTTTTCAAGAACCACTGGCCAGAAAAGTTCAAATTCACATGAACGCTTTCTGACAGTGCAGATTCAAGTTAATTAAAATCATGGTCCCCAGGGGTAAGGTGAGGCCACAATAGGGGATCAAAGTTTTACAAGCAAATATATAGGGAAAATCTATAAAACTTTTCTCAAGAACCACCGGGCCAGAAAAGTTCAAAGCTTCCCGACGTAGTGCAGATTCAAGTTTTTATAATTGCGGACCCAATGGGTAGGGTGGGGCCATAATAGGGGATCAAACTTTTACATGCAAGTATAATGGGGAAATCTTAAAAAATCTTCTCTAAAACTAGTTGACTAGGCAAGAAAAGTGGAAATTTACATGAAAGCTTTCTGACAAATTAGATTCAAGTTTGTGCAAATCATGGACCCCAGGGGATAGGTTGGGGCCATAAAAGGGGAGCAAAGTGTTATATGCTGTTATATAGGATAAATCTATAAAAATATCTCTAGATTTAAACTAGGGCTTTCATATTTTGTATATACATTCTTTATGGAAAGACTTTTCATGTAATGCAATGGTTTGTGACCTTGACCTGAAAGTTTGACCTACTTTTAATAAATATTTGACCTATTAATATGTCTTGGTCTATTTATGGTATATATTTCATATCAGGTATGTATATTTCTTATGGCAAGCCCTTTCATTTCATATCTTAACCTTGAATTTGGAATTTGACCTACTTTTAAGAAAACATGTCCTATCAAATATATCTGGAACTATTTATGGTTGGGCTTCATATTTCGTAAAAAAATTCTCTATGGCAAGACCTTATTATCTTGTGAAGTTTGACCTGGTGACCTTGTAGCTGGACCTGCTTTTTAAATCTCTGACCTATTCATTATCTCCTAAACTATTGAAGGTAGATCTTTCATATTTTGTATATCAGATTTCTTAAGAGAAGACCTTTCATTTCATACTATGATGTTTGACCTTGTGATTTGACCTACTTTTAAGAAAATGTAACCTGTTAATTTAAAATATCTTTGGAACTATTCAAAGTAGAACTTTCATATTTCATATATAGATTATTTATGACAAGACTTTTTGATAAATTTGTATTTATTTTGATCTTGTGACCTTGACTCACTTTCTTAAAAACCTGACCTAATCAACATCTCCTGAACTATTTAGGGTAAAACTTTCATATATTGTGTATAGATTCTTTATGGTTAGACCCAATCTAATTAAAATTAGCTGTTTTGAACAGAGCTCCAGTTAATTTTTTACCACAAAGAGTATTTACCCCCTGATTTTCAAATCAATGGGTATTTTGCTTTTTCAGAAAAATCCAAAAGTGTATTTTGTTAATTTACTGATTATCGTTGCTCTTTTGCACAGAAGATGTCACCAGATAAACGATACTTCTTCCGTTAAACTTGAACTTAAAGTTTATACCAAACGGCCGCTCCAGCTATTTATGGGGAAAATCCTTTGTAGTTCTTTTTATTAAAACTATTTATTGTCATTTGGAATTTGATATTTATCATTGATGCATTAAATTTGAATATGTCAGACACTCAAGTCACATGATTATGATCCAATTTTGTATATCATTCGTCCACGATCAATAATACAAGGGTTTTTTCCCCCTGTGCTTTCGACCGCACACTAACTCTTTAAGAAAGAAAGTATAACAAGTAGGCCTATATAACAGTGTTTTGAGTTCACTCTTCCAATTTTTCAAAATTGTGATTGTCATCCAAATGTATTTCATAGCGCTAAATATCATGTATGATCAAGCCCTGGGCTAACCTCAATTGATATGAATAGATAATTCATATTTATATCATACTACATGTATCACAAATACGCGGACTAATAAGCATTACTTGGGAGTGTAAAGCGTATTTACATTAGCTAATGAGTAATTATACGCATGGTTTTCAACGTAAATGCGTATTTGGTAAAATTTAATGAGTATTTACGCTGATACGCACCTTATCTGGAGCTCTGTTTGAATCCGCTACCGGTAGCAGATTCAAAACAGCTAATTTTAATTAGATTGGGTTAGACTTTGTTATACTTTAGTGTTTGACTTTGTAACCTTGACCTTCAGATGTTTAACCTACTTTTAATAAAATTCAATATATCCTGAACTATTTTTAAAAGATAGAGCTTTCACATTTTGTATATGGATTTCTTATGGCATCATCATACCATGAGCTATCATCGTGAGACCTTGCCAGTTGGTCTTATCCAGAACAGCAAGAACATGTTAGTCACATTGGTGTTGAGGCATCTCTGCTATGTGAATTCTTTTCAGTTATGTTATAATCCTTTGGGGCAAGGTTGAGGTCACAAAAATAGGGTCAAAATTTTCATGGGAATACAGATTGATAAAAAAAATCCTTTAAAACTCACAACAGCAGGGTGACTCAGGTGAGCGATGTGGCCCATGTATGTGACTTTTTCACACATTGATTGATCAAGAATGAAAGTGTAAATAAATTGGAGTGATCAATAAATTAAATTAAAATGGAGATAGAAGTCAAATCTCATTTAGTGAGTAACCAGGTTTTTTCATCTTTAAATTACCAATTATAAGACATCACAACTGTGAATTATAGCTCGTTTATTAAATTTTCATACAAGTTTAAGGTTGTCCCACCTTGTGGCATTATTGTAGTTGCCTGCAGTGGATGAAAAAATAACAAATATCAAAGAACAGCTCAGAGAATTACAAAGGCCAACATAGGAAAATAAGATTTTTTCACTGCTAAATGGCAGGCAATTGGAGGTAACTTGTGGAGAAGTGTTAACACGTTTATGCATCATCCATAGAAAATAAAAAAAAAAGGTTTCTGACCTATATCCCCTATTTCTGAAAAGCATATAGGTCTAATAGGAATCACACAATTTTTTAAGCCTTTTTTTTATTTGCACAATATTAAATGTAGACCAATTGAATGTAAATAAATTTAATTAAAATTGCACAAAGTGATTGCAACTAGGCATGGGCAACAGGCATAGCCTATTTTAACCCTTTCAATACATCATGGATAAATATCAATATATTTTTGATATAATCACAGGCCTCTGAATTTCTATCAATAAGCCGTTATATGATTGATCAGGGTTCCAAATTACCGCTCGCCCACTCGCATTGGCGACTAAACTTTGCTTGTGGGCACCCAAAATTTCCGTTCTCATCGCACACTTGGCGACCGTAATTGTCCGATCAACATTTTTCTTTCCAACCGATCCGAGTCCTATTATAATTGAAGTTCAATTTCCGGTTGAGGTTTTGCCACTTGGCGAGACATTCCTGTGGTATCAAATCTTCCAAAATGTACTTAAACCAGAAGTTGAACAACGCTAGGGTTACTTCAAACGAAAAGAAAACGTCTGCTTTTACCAAAGTGGAAAGAAGGGGAGAATATGGTTCGATGAAGGCGAAAAGGGGATGACGTGATGTGTGTACAAAACATGACACGAAAGGTCCAATCGTTGTAACAGCTTGCCCAAGTTATAAACTTGACAGCATCGTAAAGCTGAGAAATTTTGAAATCACATAAAAAGTCGGAAGAAACGTGTGTTAAAGTCAGACGCCGCGAAGATAATAAAGTCCATGAACTCTGATATTTTTGCTAGGTTGACGGATTGAGAGTGGAAATGAGAGAGAGGTATTCGAAAGAATTACGGAGAAGGAAACAGAATTTAAATATTGATATTTTATTTTTTAAATAAATTGCAACGTGACCTGATATTTCTTTTTTCTTGTAAAGAAACAATGGTATTCAATTTCATGATATGTGTGGGCTACTGAAATTTCATGTGGGCTAACAGTATTTCTTATTCAGGGGCCCACTTGGCCCCTAAGGTATTCAGTCGGAGTTGGGACCCTGTTGATTAGAGTGATATATATACCCCCTCTGTGTATTTATATATAGAGGGGGTATATAACTATATATATCACTCTGGTCAATCATATAACGGCTTATTGATAGAAATTCAGAGGCCTGTGATATAATTAACTTGGTCAAGATGCCAAATTTATTTGATAACCTTGACTATATACACACTAAATCAAATCCAAAGCAAATGTAAATTACTCTATGCACTTTAGTGAAGAAAACTAATTTCACTTCGCATAAGTCAATTCTTATAAAATGTGAATTAGCAACTACATAATAAGCACTTGGCCTAGCACAAATTACGAATTAGATATGGTATGAAATATCTAAAAGTTAACAGGTGCCCTTCGGTCGATTACAGCCTCATTTCATGCTCATTCTGACTGTACGAGAGAAATGACATATTTAGGACTGATTCAGTTTTCGTCAAAACATTCTGTTTTCAAAAATATGACTCACATGGACAGAATTACAATCTTCTCAACAGGAAGGTGTAACACCCAGGAAGTGAACCGGATATGCAAAGAAATAACTTTGTACGCATGCTCTTCATTTCCCTGCAACGCATGCGCATTTATGCGAAAAGCCATTTTTGTGTATTCCTAAAACACATCTTTTAGTAAAACATAATTTTTCATCTTCAATCAAAGTCAACCATGAAAATAATCAAAACAAGATGATTCTGTCTGTATTACATGATGAATACTCGGACCCCGATGCAGCCGTACCTGAGTAATTCGCTAGCAATCCGACAGGAAATACAGAGGTTTGAGAGTGTTCATCCGTCTATTTATGCTATTTATGACCTGATTGATGCAATTCCGGATCATCTTATACAACAGCAGATTCGGGAGCACGTGGTCTGTATAGAGGGTAGGTCCCTTCAGTTATCTTATTTCCGTTTTGAGTGTGAGTTGATGACAATCATGTCGAACCCCCATCCCCTGCCTCAGCATCCCATCTCTCGATCACGCCACTGTGACGATGACAGCGCTACTTGATCTGTACTCGGACTGTAGTTCAGTAGTTGGAGTAGACTGACAATATGCACTTGTTTTATTAAAAGTGCACACATTTTGTCTTTTGTTTACACAGCTGATAGGATTCGTAGTATTTAAGTTCAGCCCTTAGTGCATGTCAACCTGACCCTCCGTAATCCGGAACATACATACACCAGATTAATTGTTTAAATTCCACTATTGCCTCTTTTAGTTTTGGTGATCTCAACATTTAATCTTAAATTCAAAATAAACAACATACTCTTATGCTTATTGAATGGGCGAAGTAGCTCATCTGGTAAATAAGAAATTTATTTCCAGTATTGCCTTCAAGGTCATTTCTGATAGCGAATATTCTAGTTGCTATTCCTGTTAGCAACAATATTATTTATTTGAATAAGTAAATTTCAATCCCAGGAGTCTATCAGTTGGGATTTTCCATACGTATCTGGGAATGGTGCCTATGCCCTCTGATTGAGGAATATGTGCCATTTTGGTTTGACAAACATTTGGAAATCCAAAATCCCCATATGTATTCATGCAAAGGAATGGTATAGAAAAGTAATGCTACATCCAGTAATTCATCCATTTGATTAGCCACATTGCAGAATACTACAAGTATACTCTAAACTAACTTGCATGCATCATCATCTAGTTTTTTAGTAGATTGTTTCAAAAAGACAGAATCACTAAAAGTGTCTTTATTGTAATTTATTTACAAATGGATTATAATACCATTGTTATTGCAAGATCACATATTAACCAGTAGAAGGCAATTTTTAATGCTTTTAAGTCTTTGAATTTCGAAGTGAAATTGCTCTCATGGATGCAAAACTTACTTCCTTCAACAACTTTTATCCAGCATATTTAGTTATCATTAAAGCAAATAAGATTTATTATATTTTGTTCCTGATATATTTACAGTGAAACCTTGTTATCTCAAACATGAAGGGGCCAAGAATTTTTTGTTGTTGAGATATCTGAGTGATTTTTGGTGTAGTACAATCCCAACCATAAGAGTAAATTTTCTAGTAACAAACTTTTTTGAGAATTTTAAGATTCTGTATGATTTTTTTTTTTGGGAGGGGGAGAGGAATTATACAAAATTGGGAATTGGGTCAAAATTCAGACCTACACCGGGCAGCGAGAAATCTTTGAGCAGATGGATTACCGATTAATCTATTCAGTGTATTCTACTGACAATAGTATTTAAAATGATTATATTGTTTTAGCATTATGGAATTGTGTATGCCAGTGTTGATCTGATGTATGAAAACCATTATGCTTTTTTGTTCACATCTTTGGAATTTTAGTGATAGTTGAAAATTTAGGTAATGTAAGCGTGAGATAAACAATACATTGGGTTTTGGAATTTCTATTATTTAACGCTTTTACAAAACACTGAGCTGTCGGTTGTGTATGAGGTAGAAAGGTACAGCCTGCATTTCTATGATGTTCCATATACAATCATTCATACGTCAGTTTGACTCTAAAAGCTCCCCTGTACTTGAGCATGTGTTGTTCTGCTTGAGGGTTTATCAGCATCTTCAGTTGTCAACTTACAAGAGTACATGAAACTGAGTGAAATCAACCTATGGATTAGCTCACATTGATAGAGTTGATAGCTTGCTGTTTGCCACACCTAATAATGACACTTAAGTATGTCTCTAAATGTAAAGGCACCTCCTATTATTGGCATATGTGCATTGATTATTTGGTGTTGTCAGCAAAAGGGTCTACATTGCATGAAGTCATGTCCGATTGGAAATTAATGATCAGAAAGTGTATTGTCAGCATGATATGAGTTGCCAATTGGTATAGGCTAATTTTGTGCTGAATATTATAATATGAATTATGTGTGTGCATGTAATATTTATTGTTGAAAGCTTTTTCTTTCATGATTTGTGTAAAAGTGTTATTTGTAAGTTGTTTGGAGTTTATGATTTGTGTAAATGTTATTTGTAAGTCGTTTCAGGTTTTTTGTTCTTTATGTCTCATGGATTTGTGAAATTAATTGTTAGTATGAGAACCAAAGTACGTTTAGCGTGTGTGTACACTTGATATAGACAGGTGATGTCTCATTCCATGGCTCTTTTCAACTTCCGAGAAACTTGTTCATTCCTCAAAATCTACTTTGCCTCCTTGAAATTCAAAAATTAAATTACGAGCATCAAATTGTTTTAGAATTATTCATTACAATAGGTTAGATAAAAGATAAGAATATATTTTGATAAAACTATATAAGACTAACACAGTGCCATATATACCTACATTCATAAGATCACCAGTCTTGAATTCTATAAAGAGGAATAAGTTAAAGGCTAAACGCCACATTTAGGGATAGTATAATAGCTCATTTTGTTGATTTTATTCTCACCCTTAATCATCTTATTCCTTTCTGATTTATTATGATGTTCAAAAGTTGAAATATATTACCCCGCCCTATTTAACTCTTGCACTTTTCCCCTCTGTATTGACTTACTTGAGAAATCATAGGAATAAGTTATATTCAATATGGTAAATTGAATTGTATTCACTTTACTTATAAAAACTTAAATTTGTCAATCATGTTCATCGTTTTTGAAAAAAAAAAATTGTTTTTGTTGCGAGTGTTATGAAAGCATGAGTAAAAATTTTTAATATTCTGCTTAGTAACAAGACAATTAGGAATTTCACAGGAGGGAGGAAAATAGATGTAATATTTCAAGACGTGTGGGGTAATTTTGTGTAGATCCTGTGGAGATTCCCCGTTTTCTCCCACAGTAAACCATCCACTTGTCCAATACACCTGGTGAATGATGTATTCATTAATGATCAAAGCTCTGCCATTATCAGCAGATTCCTGCTGACAGTGTAGGGATAACCTTGAGTATTGTGGAGAAGAACGGAGCATGATATAGAGCTATATGATATTCTCTGTTCAGATTTTTAATCTGTGGTAAACATGATGTGTGAAGTAAGAATTATCGGCCAATTTTTTTTTTAAAGCAATTTGCCAAGTTTTCAAACAAAAAATAAATGTAAACAGAGAAAGCTCATTACACAGGGTTTTGAGGGGAGATGGAGAGAGACATCTTCTGTTGTGTATAGAGAGAGAGAGCTTTAACCTCAAGCCTTAGGAGCACACTGAGAGAACTGAATAGAAGACGTATATCTCCTCTGGGCTGTATAAAACGGTCAATCTGTCTACCCTATGCAGTGTGACCTCCCCTGACCTCAGGGTGTGGAAATGTGTAACAACACATGTGGAGGTCATCACCACAAGCTGGAGGTCATCACCACAAGCTGGAGGTCATCACCACAAGCTGATTGTTGTGATGGACAGTCGTTGTTGACCCTTGGAGATTCAGTGGAAATGGATACCGAACTTGTACAGGATTAGTACTGAGGCCTCGGAGGGTCCCAAGGGGGTGTGATTTATTATAAATCATTGCAATGATCCACTACTGTTCAAATTTATGTTAATGTGGTACAGTTCAAAACAAGTCCACCTATTACTGTTTTTAAATCATGGAGAATTGGACTCTTGGTTTGATGTCAACATGCTGATAGAAAAAAATGTGTTCACCATATACATCAGCTGATTTTTCTTTACTGTCTCAGGTAAAATTAGGGCAAACGCATTCCACAATAATTTATGTTTGTCTAAAGGCAGAGGAATTAAGTGATATTGATTGTCAAGGAACCGTCTCAGCTGTTATAAATATTCTACTTGTTCTCCTCTGCCAGCTGTCTGCTCTGTCGACTTTTAGACTCTATCTCTAAAATCAGTGGAAGTGTAGAAATCAAAAGAGAGTGAAAGTTGCTGACATTGATGTTGCTTGCCAATATTTTTAGAAACATTTTTATTAGAACATACATAAAATCAATTGTCTTGACTTATTTCCGACCTTCACAGACACATGTAACATGTCCGTCTGTTTATAATGTCTGTCGCACTGAATGGTCCTAAACTACAGACCACAATGAAGACCCGAGTCAAACACTCCCAATGGTAATATAAAGGATTCTACAGATATTAATTTGGACTGTGATGAAACACAGAATTGATCTAAAACACTCACAAATTGCATTGGTAGAGTTTGTGAAATATGTATTGAAAAAAACCTTTTTTATTCGAACTTAATCTTGTTAAATGATTCAGCCATTCATATAGCAGGGCTTGTTCACCATGTTTATTTAGTGCTTAAAGGTCACTATGAAACTTGTGTATTTGGAGTCTGCAATATATGTGGCCTGGGGAGTAATGAACTTGTGGTCAATTATCCTGTTGATGTTGAATTATCCTTGTTGATATGAAATTGTTCTGTTGAAATGAAGACATTTTGTTTGGGGATATAAAATTATTTTGTATTGATGAAGTTTGTATTGCCCCAGGCATATTGTGAGGGCAGCGATTCTGTAAATTAACTAGGTCATTTCTCTCAAATTTTAACAGCTTGTACAAGAGTAATGATCTCACCCAAAGTGATTGATGTTTTTAGAGAAAAGTTTGATCCACACAGTGAAATTTATATTACAACATGCAGAACATTTCATGTGGTTCTGTAATGACCTTGACAGTGATGAAGTAGAATGACTGGTGTTTGAATAAAGCTGCAGATGTTTGATATGAGAGTTATTCCCCTTTGACCACATTAGGCTGGCTATGCTATATCAACATAGTATACTTTATAATTTATATATATTATATATAATGTGATAGGCAGACAGGTATAACCAATCAAATTATGTTTTATTCAAATTATGTGTTTAATATTGAGACAATATTTACTAAGAATACTTTTTCCTGAAAAAAAAGTTTCCAAAAATTGATCTGAGTCATAGTTGAAGGGATAAAAATGGTAAAGTTTCCTGGTTCTTTATTTAATTTAGTAAATCAGGAAAATTTTATTCCTGCCAGTCTTTATTTAGGCATCGGAAGGAAAATAAGATTTTGGGGGCCCTATATCTGGAAAGTAAGACACATGTATCATGCTGTTTTTTACTGGGCAAGTCCCTGTGTGACACAGCTGTTGTGGCAGGTGCAGATGTACTACATACTAATCAGTTTGAATTTCGTATCACTAGGCTTACTATTGACTTACGTTTTCTGATTAACATGATGCAGGGGTCGGTTTGACTTTGATTCTCAATTCCGGCGCAGTGTCAAACCTAAGATGTTTAACATAGGTAGTGAGTTTTCCCTTGCCAAGCATTATAAGTGTATTATAAGTGAAAGTCATGGGGCTTTCAGATGTGACATTATATTTACATTTCCAATGTTTTTGTTGTTGTTTTTTTTTTCCCCTTTGATATTGTTTCCAATGGTAATGATGGCCATTTCCTCTTGAAATGTGACATAGTTGTGAACAATGAGCATATGAAACTTGATAGGTTTAATACATCTATTTCAATGATTTGGAATTCTGACAGATATGAAATTAGATGTAAGTTTAAGAAATAAATTTCATTTTTGTGTAACACACTTCACGAAGTATGCTGGCGTAAATCATCACAGTTCATATGCTCAAGTATTTTCAAAAATGAATTTTATTTCTTGGTAATATTTGATATAATTGAATAGCACACTTATCCATTATTGTGTTACTCAATACATTTATTGAGAACACTTGAGATTATCATATTACTGTGAATTTACAGTAAGTGTGAACGACTCTGACCTTCTCAAGTTCATTCGCGGTCCCGGATAGTTGATTTCAAAACAAATCTGTCAATGATGACGCATCAAGGAAAGAACAATCACTGCGATTGGACCAATATTTGAAGGGGTGGGAATAAAAATAATTTTAGATGGGCACACGTGTCTTTACACTAGCGTGTCATTACATAATCTTTTAGCACGATGGAAGAGACTCTGCGAAAAGGGAAAACCAATACCAACTAAAACAATGATGTTGATTTTAAACTTACATGCCGAGGGTTTATTTTATGGTAAAATCAGTAAGAAATTAGGTGTCGCAAAGGCCATGTTATAAAATTGTCAATCATGGGAACTCTTACACCAAAAGTGTCGCCAACGAAGCTCACACCGGATGTACTTCTGTTTATCGAGTATGAAATTAAAAAGAAATCGAGTGTATATAATAGAGAAATCAGACAAAATTTATTAAGAAGAAATATTTGTACCCCTGACAATGTACCATCGGTGTCTTTAATTTGTAGAGCTGCGAGAAATTTTTTGGGGAATGACTTTCAAGAAACTGCAAACAAAATCCAAGAGAAGCATATTTCGTCTAGACACAGGGGCTCGTCACGAAATTTTTGTCTTTTTAAAAATTGACATCGTCTATTCTATATTTACAAATAAATGTAAATATAGAAGAGAGAGGGTCAATTCATGGTGAGCCCCTGTGGTCTGAACACGAATGAAGTGTTGAAAACTTCTTTGCTACCAGGGCCGTAAATTAACCTTCAATTTGGAGGAGGCAGGAAATTAGGCGGGGGCCTGGGGGGCCCCCAGACGCTGAGCACATTTTGTGCACACTGAACACGTTTCATGCAAAATCCTTGATTCTAGGGCCTTCTAAGATGTTACTTGACTAACTCATTCTAAAAGAAAGATTTGGAATGCTTTTTAAGGGAGGTATCATGTTCTTAGTTATTGGAAACAACATAAATTCTAATGAACTTTAAGTTTTAATTTTTTTTGGCTCAAAAGTTGGAGGAGGCAGCTGCCTCCTCCGCCTCCATGTAATTTACGGCCCTGGCTACTGATTTTATTGCAATTTAGGCCGAGTCAGTTATATATATATATATATATGTATATGTATTTGACGAAGCGAGTGTTGTTCGTACAACGGGTAATCGCAATCATGGACATGCAGTTAGGGATGGACTAGCGATATAGGTTCAAAGGTACGCCAGTAACGCAACATTAACAATCAACCTTTACTGTGGTTTATTAGGACGTTATAGAAGGCGCGTCTAATGCTAACGAAATGCTGAATTTCTTTAATAATGTGTTACAGGAGAGGGATGGTTTGGGGAATTTAGTTTTTACTAGAATTCACAGAACTTGCAGTTGTTCATTCAATTAACAGTATCTAGCGATGGTTACTTCCGAATTTCTTACGAAAATGTGGGTATATATAACAGTAAAAGACATCAAAGCATCCAATTGCCGTGTGTTGAAAATAAATGTTTTCTCCAAGTAGAATATTTATTGATCTTATTACTTAATCTGACAAATTATTTTAGGGTCGAGATCAAATGTTCAATGTTTGAGAAAACTGAGTTTGCATAGTTCTCACAAAGGCGCCCCCCCCCCCCCCCCCCCCCCAATACAAAACTAAATATGAAGTATGTTGAAACTAATCGATTAACAAGTAAAACAAATGAAAGTGTACATTGAAACTATTAAATGTTTATTAAAATGTATTATTATGTGGTTTTAAAGTCAGTTGTCTTTTTTTCCCACTAAAGTGTAATCGATGTTGGATGACAGAAACTTGTGAGTTTTTACCCCCTTTTCCCCCTAACTATTTGAATTTAAAAAAAAATTCCGACATCGATCTTTTGATCTCGCCCTTATCCAATGCTTTGTAAGATTTCGAAAATATCCTCTGAGAGATTTTTTTAAAAATAATGATATGGAAACTGCGAATGTGAAAGAGACAACAAAACAAAAGCATTGTTCTTAAATTGACAAAATCGCCTATAGAAACATGTACTGAAATTTCTGATCACTTAAAACTGACAAGTATCTACAGGAATTTAAGGGAGTAACCTTTCAAATTTTTATTGGGATATAGAGGCAACTGCGAATCCTGCCTTTTCCCGCAGTATTTTCGATCCCGTCTTCTTTTTTTCAATATTCAACACTATTTGAATTCTGGAATATTGCTATCCTGCCCTTTCTTTACATATCGTAGCCCGCCTTTTTCACCCTGTATCCCGCCTTGTTATTTCAAATTCCCCTCCTATACCTATTGATACTGCGATGGATTATATTAGTATGGCACGTTTATTCCTGTTTAAAAGATAAAATTTATAAGGTCTATCTGATAAGTTATATCTTCTAAAGTTTACGAGATATCTTGTATCTTTTATAAGACATCTTTTTTTTCTCTTTATAAGATATCCCATTACTTTTATACATGTAGATATCTAGTATATATAAGATAAACTTTACAAGACATTTTATTAATGTAATCTCAAATCCCCGTTGTCAAATCAAAACCGATATTGAATCTCACGCTATGTACGGTGCAACTTGCATTGAAATCAAATAGTGAAACTTGCACTTGTTAACCATGAGATAATATAATGCCAAATACTTGGGAACGCCTACCTATAATTTAACTGACCAATCAAAAGTGCTCTTTAAAATCACTCAGGGACTTTCCAATGAACTATCTGGAGCACGTCATGTACTTGCGGATATGTGTCGTTCACACTTACTGTAAATCCACAGTAAGATTTTTCTCTTACAAATCAGCATCCATCTGTAGTCTTTGATATATTTTGCTTATAAACTGGTACCCATCAGCAATCTGCAGTCATGATATCAGATATTTTGCCTATAGACTGGTACCCATCAGCAATCAGCATTCTTGATATCAGATACTTTGCCTTTTTTTTAAAAATTGGTACCCATTAGCAGTCTTGTTATTAGATATTTCCCTTATAAACTAGCGTCTTTCTGCAGTCTTGTTATAAGATATTCCCCTTGTGTACTAGCTGGTACCCATCTGTAGTCTTGATATCAGATATTTCCCTTATAAACTGGTGCCCATCTGCAATCTTGATATCAGATATTTCCCGTATAAACTGGTGCCCATCTATAGTCTTGATATCAGATACTTCCCTTACAAGGACCACATTTCCTTCTTTAGATGATAGCAGTAGTAGGACTCTAATATTACACCACTGTTATACAGATTAGATTTTTTGGGGGGGAAACCCAAGAGCTAAGGCTTAAAATCAATACCTGGAAATACACGACACTGATACAAATTTACTGTGGCACTGTACATTACAAGCGGCATCCATGATTATAGTCTAAATCAGCCGTTTGTAAATGTTCTATCTTGTAATGTAATCAAGTGTGGATCCAGACCTTGTAGAAAACCTGGACCAGATGATGGTGATTTTTACAGATGGAGATTTTTGTGTATCAGATGATATGGCAGTGTTAATTCGTTATTGAAGTGGTGATTTACTTTGGTCAGTTACTGTCAGCATACCTGGGATTTTTGAGAATCTGAAGATGGGAATTCGATGTTTCTGGTCCAGTGTAGCTATAGTTAGGAAGTAATAAATGCACCGGAAGTTTAGAGATTATCATTTTAGTATGATACTGGGAAAGATTTGTGGAATGTACATGAGAGTCATAGTGGAATCAGGTGAGAAATAAACGAGCTCAACAGGTGTAAATATGATCTTCATCACTCACATTTCAGTGTGAAATATATTATGCAATCATGTCAAATTGAGTTTAATTCTATAGATTGTCTTTGTTAAGGTGAAGTCGCCAAGTGAATTGTATAATGTGGTATCAGTTTTAGGAATTAGCGACTCAGTTGTGTTAATAGATCTATAGTATATACTTACAGAACATCATTATTATAGATAAGGCTCTATTTGCTCCATAGAACTTATAGTCATGCTTTTGTTTATAGATTCGATCTACTTTGATGCAACTCAGTTGTCATTTTCAGTTTAACCAAAATGACCTTCATTCAATAATATGACATCATTTCTTTATTTATTATAAGGGGTGGGTGAAACAATGTGTCGCAATGCAGTTAAATTGCTATTCAGGGTCTTCGATTCGATGTTTGATTTGTTGGGAATCAATTTTTATTTGATTAGGTTCAAAATATATAATACAAATTTCCTTTCAATTCGAGTTCAATGTTTTGTCAATTCAGGTTCAGTTAACATGATTTCAAAATGTTTACATTTCTAATGGTTTGGCCTTTGATATCTCGTATAAATTGTAATGATAGCCATTTCCTCATGAATGTGATGCAGATGTGAACAATGTTTGTATTTATCTTAATAGATCTGTATAGTATGTTTATTTCAGTGGCTGAAAATTCCAACAGAAATTAGAATAGAATGTAAGAATATTTTTCAAAAAAAAAATGTATTTCATGATTTTTTGAAAATATATGAGGGTATGAATGCAACACTTCAGGTCTGCGTACTAATGCGAAGTATGGGTTGCAGTTTATGTCCTTGTATTTCATAAAATGAAAATTTATTTATTAATGAAGTGGATGTGAAACAGTCAGTAAATTGTAGGTAGTTTTTGAAAAATGCTTCCTCATATCTCCTGTTTGGGAATGCTGGTTTTAAATAAGGTGCTACAACTTGGGCCACATGCATGTTGCATGCACCCCAAATGACTGTCACAAGATTAGAGATAAGCTACCAGACATGCCATGTTTAATGAAATAAAGTAAAATTTAGCGTTTCTTTGAAGCTTTACTATTTGGTTTTAACAATTACAAAGAAATCATTTCATAGCATAATTCAGCAAAACTCTTAATTATTAACTGATTTTGTGTAAACCTCATTACAATATTGTCACATCTTCAAATAATCGTGTTATCAGTCATATTTCTGTATAACGTTTCTTATGTTTGACCTTTGTATCGGGGAGAGGGCCTACATAGGCTATGCCTGTTGCCCAGTCCTTATGAGTTTATCAATAAAATGTTAAAAAGTTGAGATTGGTTTTACAGGAGAATAAAAGCTATATATCCTACATTGTACATAAAACATGTATGCTTCCTAGATTTACCTCCCTTTCTCTTACTTTGGTATAGAATAATTGACATTGTCGTGAGTATTGACTAATGAGATGATTGAAAACCAGAATTTGTGTATATGGGGTACAGGTATTGCAATAAATTAGTACATGTCATCAGCTTCAATAATGGCACCTTGCCTTTTTTTGTTGTTTGTTCTGACTTTTATCTTATGCTGCATTTTGATCTAAAAGTAAGTTTTAGATGTATAATGATATTTTGATATTCACCTCTGAAGGCCTTCCCATCCCTCCAACACAAAAGCCACTCTGACACAATAATGCTGCAGCATACAAGTTAATTGCCATATTTTAATTGCACAAAGGGAAACTTGATGCATGTATCATTCGTTTGATATTTGTTCAGTGTTCAAAAAACAAGTAACATGGCACTTCTAAAGTCCTTCTGCCATCCTGTTCAGTTGATATGACACTGCAGTGGTAATTGGTTTGTTTGATGTTCGTCTGTCATGAGTCTAATTAGCTACCCCTGGCAGGCCTTAATGCAGCTTTGATCTTAGGTGTCCTCAGACTGCCATGCTACCAGCATCCTATAGTTAATCAGTAAATGGATTGAATATCGATCTGTTTTGTGAATTAATACCTGAATTATTCAACACACATTCATGATGGGGGAGTTTGTATTATTACTTCATGAAATGTATGTGTATATTTGAATTCTATTATTATTTAATGGCTGGCTGATTGAAGTTTTATTAGGGTATTTTTATGATATATTCCCAGGTGTTTTAAAATCGTGAATCAGATACGGAGAACGGAAAATTTGTTGTTAATCATACATGAACAAGATTGATCTCAGATTAGTTGATAAAATATATTTTTTGGAGGTGAACCAGGAACCGATGTTTTCTCAAGTTTGAATAATTTGATTCCAAGTGAACACAGGGTCTAGATTTGGGTCATTTGTGTTATTTTTGGAAATGAATAAGGTCATAAAAATAGAAGAGAAAATAAATCTTTTAGTTGTGTGAATTATTTAGTTGAAAACAAGTGTTTCATAAGAAAGAAAAGCGAAGCAAGCTAAAATTTTCTTCTTTCTTTGAAACTGAAATTTGACTTTATTCCAGAATCTTAATCATCTTAAAGTGTAGTTCTGTCTTCTGTGTATGAAGAAAACAGCAGAGGGATGCGATTGTTGTTACAATCTAATTAGTGGTTGGAAGCAGTGGTCCTCATTTTAACAATAGAGTTTAAACATGTAAAGCAACACTGATTAGATGAGAAATCATGGGGAATAAAGCAATTTGAAAGAGGTTTTCGTAGGGAATGGCAGGACTTGATCCGTAGCTGGAATTCTGTACAGCTTGTAAGACTAAGATTCAAATTCTAAGGAAACAGTTTGATTTGATTCTGAGTTAGAATTCTGTAGAGGAATTAGGAAAGGAAACATTCTGATTTGATTCTTTTGGAGACAGGACTAAGATTCAGATTTTCAAGAAACACTTGGATTTGATCTAGAGGGCTAAATTTCAAGTTCACTCTTTTCTACAGGTTTCTGAAATTTGAATACCAATCAAAGAGAGACTGCTGCCTTTTATCTAAAGTTATCAGTGATCATTACAATTAAAAGTGCAGAGTAGCCGGTGATGTTAGGGAATGTAAGTTTTCTAGGGAATCCCTGCAAGTGAAGGGGGAGAATGAAAGACTTAGAATCCTGGTAGTGATTGGTTGTGAGGCTTCGCTTGTATCTAATGTCAATAAAAACAGATTAGATGTTGTAAAAATAGAGGAGGGTCTTAAAATATGCTACCAGAGTTCCTTTCCAAGTAATTGATTGACTAGTGAGTTATATGTGGTAAAAAGTGCTAAGTATTGACGAGCGATGAGGGAGACTGTGTTCAGCTGAAATTACTGCTTGTCATCTGAATGCAAGTTTTTGAGGGATATTTTTTGTTGAGTTTTTATTTTATTTTTTTCTTCTTTATCTTGACCTATGGATTTTAAGTGTGTATCGTGCACCAAACAGATTTACGATGAAAGAGCAAAGTGGAATCCCATTGAGTGCAGTGGATCCATGCAGATCTAAAGCGTTAAAGAACAATGAATGCAATTTAATGAATCTTTAATGGAGGTGTACAACAACCTGTGGGAAAACCATTGATTTTATTATTTTTATTTTATTCGATTGAGATTAGCAGTGCTGAAATTTTTCATGTGACTGGTCTGGTGCAGTGCGCTCCGTTAATTTTCGCGTGACTTAGTTGCTCCCTGGTGCGGTGTCCTCCGTTAATTTTAGGTGTGACTAAGTGGCTCCCTGGTGCGGTGTACTCCGTTAATTTTTGGTGTGACTGAGTGGCTCCCTGGTGTTGTGTCCTCCGTTAATTTTTGGTGTGACTGAGTGGCTCCCTGGTGTTGTGTCCTCCGTTAATTTTTCGTGTGACTGTGTGGCTCCCTGGTGCGGTGCTCTCCGTTAATTTTTCGTGTGACTGTGTGGCTCCCTGGTTTGGTGTCCTCAGTTTACCTGGTGAGGTGAGTCACCATCGTCTCTGATTATTGATTGACTTGGGAACACCGTTATCTTGTGACAGAGGACAATATCAGTTTCATCTCTGAACCTTGTCTCCATGTGTGTTCACATATTGATTCATCTTCTGAAATTCGATGGTTGATCAGTGAAATCTAAAGAATTTACTAGGCTTCCAGTTCAATATACCCGTGCATGACTGAAGCAGTAATAGAGAGATGTAAAGTTTGGATTAATTTAGAGAGTCTTGGGCAAGTGTTTTTGGCTGAGTTATTGTGAATTTTTTTTCTGGCCTGAATTTCACATTCCTTGATTGGATAGTCCTAAGATGCATGGAATTTAATCAAGTCTTGATTGCTTGGCTGGGAGGATTTTGTGGTAATATCAGAAACATGACAGACAGAAACTTTCTAAGCTGTCACTTTAATTAACTATGAATAGGAATCGGATTTCTGAGGAAATTCTCTGAATTAAGTCATTTGAATTGTTATATGTTGCAGAAGAAAGGTTTTAAGATTCACGTGTTTTGATGTCAGTGACTATGGACTAATGTGTGACGAGATCTTACATTCTCTGCTGTTTGTGACGAGATCATACATTCTCCCCTGTCCTGATGAGGACTCTGTGATGTGCAGTGTAAGTTTGTTGAGGAGTTATGGCCCCTGTGTTTGAGGGAACTATTCGTAGCCCTGTGTTATGATAAACACATTAAAACGGCTGTCTCTGCCGTACAGGAGAACAAAAACCGACACCTCTATAATTCCCAAGCGGCGATCGTGCGAGCCTGTAGCTGCGTCACCTTGTAAGTGGTCATCAATTTTTGGTTTTTTTGTGTGGGTTATTATCGGATGTTACGGATATTTCTGTATTTGATTTGTAGACGATACACCCACAGAAAGACGTTTATCAGATCTGAACTTTATGAGATGCTCCACACAGCTTCATTCATTGATATGATGGAGTGTTACACTCAGGACTGTTCATTTCCAGACTCTGTAGTTTGTCTGGGGATTTAGGAGTAGGAGAGACAGAGAATTAGATAAACAAGATAACCCGTTCTACGTGTAGTGGATAGACTTAGGACTGGGGCAGGACTTCAAAAAATACATGTTGAGAAAGATTTTTATGGGATAAGTTGTATTCCTCCCCCCACTGCCTCCTCCCTGTTGGATAACTTGTATTTCTCCCCCCACCTCTTTGGATTCCTCCACACCCCCACCCA
Source organism: Ostrea edulis (assembly GCF_947568905.1). Classification (NCBI taxonomy): domain Eukaryota; kingdom Metazoa; phylum Mollusca; class Bivalvia; order Ostreida; family Ostreidae; genus Ostrea; species Ostrea edulis. Next base: position 52,155,222 of record NC_079169.1, on the reverse strand, counting down.
CACCCCTATGGGAGAACTTGTATTGCTATCCCCACCCCCTGTGGGAGAACTTGTATTCTCTCTCCCCACCCTCTCCAAATTGTTTTGTAAACATCTATCATAATATACAATGACAGAACACGTTACTGGGCACAATATCCCATAAAGTTGATGAGCAGATCATTGTATGCTGGGTAGTCATTGATTAGAGAATATTACATCACATTTGATTTCTAGATTATGTACATATTTACATGTAACCCAGGGATCAGATTATACAGTGACATGATAGAAATGTAGATTGATGTGTACAGAATATGCTGATAGTGTAAATCATTAGATTTATCCATGACCTGATGCCAGTGATCATCTGGTATACATCACGCATTAATTAGTCAATATTTAGGGGGATTGTCCCATCGTTTGATGACCAGCAGAACAGACTTGTGGTCTGTATTGATGACAGGGATAATGGTGTAATATTGTCTTTGATTTCAGACTCCTTTGTCAACAGTCAGGAATGGACTCTCAGTCGATCCGTTCCAGACCTCAAACTGGTGGGTATACATGAATCCAGTAGAACTGATGGCATTTACCATCTTCCAGTTCTTGTCATACACTAGTTTGAAAATTCTCAAACAGAATTAGGCAAAGTATACATCAATGCAGATGATTGAATTCCGACAGCGAATCAATATTGTTGCTCTATTTTGTAGGAGTTAGTTTTAGCCATTATAGAGAAACTCCTATTATATCATTTAAGAGAGAAAACAGCATGCATATTATTATTATTATTAGATGTGTATGGAGAAAATTACTGCTACATACACACAATAAAACTTAAAATGTTACTTTTGTTGAGAATTCTATTAAATACAGACAATAATGCTTAAGACATTAATTTTGTAAGGAATTCTGTTACATACACACAATAATTCTTGAAATGTTAATTTTGTAGGGAATTCTGGGAAGTGTTCACAGTGGAAAGTCGGCTCTGGTTCATCGATACCTGACCGGTTCCTACATGCAGGAGGAGTCACCAGAGGGTAGGTTTATATATGTGTGTAACATAATGGTTTATCCATGATGTGTAAAGTTGTATTAGTATAGACCGGTCACCAGATGCCAGGTTTATATCGCACACTGGTTTATCATACCACATGTGTCTTATTTCTGTGAACCAGGTTTATATCGCACACTGGTTTATCATACCACATGTGTCTTATTTCTGTGAACCGGGTTTATATCGCACATTGGTTTATCATACCACATGTGTCTTATTTCTGTGAACCAGGTTTATATCGCACACTGGTTTATCATACCACATGTGTCTTATTTCTGTGAACCGGGTTTATATCGCACACTGGTTTATCATACCACATGTGTCTTATTTCTGTGAACCAGGTTTATATTGCACACTGGTTTATCATACCACATGTGTCTTATTTCTGTGAACCAGGTTTATATCGCACACTGGTTTATCATACCACATGTGTCTTATTTCTGTGAACCAGATGCCAGGTTTTTATCACACTGGTTTACATACTGTCATGTAAGCATGGTACTTAAATGAAATGTATGTCATTTAGAACTAGAAATTCTAGTAGTACTAGTTTTAAAAATAAATTTAATGTGGTACATTACATTAGTATTGGATGTCTCATAGGGAATGAAAAATTAACTAGAGGGAAGGTCTCACAATAACACAGGATTATTGAACCTGAGAATGGAGGACTGGCCATTCCAATAACAAATATTATGTCATCCAAAATGAGCTGCAATTCTATCGTGAAGTTGTCGTCAATTGCTTTGAACTTGCAAACGGGCTTGATCAACATTGATCCGAGATGTCTTTAACAGGAAATTGAATGCAATGAATGTTTCCATAAACAAGCACAGAAATATAACAGTCAATTATAAAAACAATGAAAAATGTGAGTTAATGGTTTGAAAAATGAAACCAAACACAGATAGAACAGCGTGTTTGGTTGGATGGAATGTTAGGGTGGTTGAGGATTGGATCAATCAGAGATTAATTGTGGACAGCCAGAATTAGGGTACCCCAGACGATTTAATTCTCTGACTTTTATGTGGAGTTTTTGTTGAGGTGTTCTGGAGGCACATTCACAGCCATAGTTATTTTCCCTTGGTCATATAGTTTGATCCAAGTTAAAAAGATATGGTTTCAACTGGTCATCAGGAAGATTTATATTTAGAGATACTGACCTTTTTTTTTTTAAGATGTCACTTGAATGTCTCCCCCCCCCCCCCCCCCCCCCAAATGATTCATATCAATTAAAGGACAGAGTCTGTATGATTTCAAACAACAGATTACAAAGAAATAGGTGTACTGTATATAATAGGTGTACTGTGTGTGTATGTATATACAATGTATATGTATATATATATGCGAGAATGTAAGATTAAATTGAGAAATATATATATACATAGGTGTCTAAACATAGGTGTACTGTGTACAGTGTTAGTATGCAGCATTTTTCCTTATACAAGTGTTACTGATGTATGGTACCATTCCCAATGCCAAATACTGTTGTTTTTCCCCAATTTGGAGACTAAAAAATACCCAGTAACAAACTGCTGTCTTCGTAATTATTCGAGGCTTGTAATATACTTTGTTTGAAATGGTGTATGAGTTAACTGATTTCTTCACGTCCTCTAAAATAGAAAATAAAAGTCGATAAAGTGATGCTTGTTTGTGAAATTATAAACAATGAATACTAGTTTATTCTTTATAGTGTGGTTTATTCAATGTTCATTTTAAACCAGAAACTGCTGGTGTGTCAAAACATGGGTGTACAGGCTTGGACTTCTCAAAAATAAATCTCAAACTTATCGCAATTCACCTTTGAATTAGAACGCTTTACCCGATATAGTATTGCGTTGTGTGACGACACAATTGAATGAGACGATTGAACAATTTGAATGACATGTTTGATGTAATACAACAAGAGTTTTCATTGGCCGATTACAGCCCGCCCACTTTCTCGAGCGGATTCAGTGTAGCTGGAGAACTGTACATAGCTCTCTGAAAAGATTCACCTCTTATAAAAACCTTCGATTTACGGGCCACAAAAAGCTGCGGACGGTTGAGGCCTGAAATCGGTGTATTCTTGTGTTGCTGTCTCATAAACTCAATATAAAAAAAATCTTAACATATTTTCCTACTATATACTTGCGTCCAAACATACCTTCAAATATTCATTAAAGCCACACACCACCCGAAAACTTGCAGCTTCAAATGATTTCGTTTGTTGACGTAGCCATGTTAGGTAGCCGGTCAATTCGAACTCTTGCTATTGGTATCTATTCATAAAATCGGTTGTAAGTTATGTATTCGCTCTTCATTTATTATCAACACGAATAATTAATAGAAATTAAAACTTTTTGTACCAGTTTTTGTAATTAGGTAAAATAAGCTCTAGATGAACGAAAATGCTACATAAGCCCGTTAGATGGAGATCGGCCGGCGCGGCTGCTCATGACTAATGAAATCCGCACTGCCGTGAGTTTAGCTTTTTGAATAATTATCATTTAATAGGACTGGGGTGGTATATTGTTTAAACAATTTAGCTAAAATATTTGTGGGGTATTAGTACACATCTAGACGCTATTGTGCCAATATGGAAATGAACCGGGATTCGAATTGACTGGCTACCTAACATGGCTACGTCTACGAACGAAATCATCAAAAGCTGTGATCGAGTTTTTGGGTCGTATGGGGCTTTAATAAATATTTGAAGGTATGTTTGGACACAAGTATAGTAGGAAAATGTTATGAATTTTTTAATATTAAATTTTTGAGACAACAACACAAGAATACAACTTTTTCTCTTTCTTCCTTTGAAGTTTTTTTTTTCCATCTAGCATCTGACCGTCATGTTTTCAAATGCTGACTACTCCCGTATAAGGGAATTTGGGCGGACTTATACATATGGACCAATGAGAGTTTCTGTTGCATTTCGCAATTGTATTACAAACAGATTCAATTGTGTCGTCACACAACGCAATACTATATCGGCCAAAGCGTTCTAATTCAAAGGTGAATTGCGATAAGTTTGAGTTTTCTTTAATTTGAGCAGTCAAATTTTTGTACAGGCTTGGACTTCTCAAAAATAAATCTCAAACTTAAGTTTGAGTTTTCTTTAATTTGAGCAGTCAAATTTTTGTAAAATCTCTGACTTTAAGTCAAAGTTTTGACTTATATTTTTTCTTCTTCAAGAAATCAGACCAGGTGTTAGTGTATCAAAATAGGTGTACATTGATTAAATATTGTTTAATGTCCCTCAGGAATATTTCACTCATATGGAGACGTCACCACTGCCGGTAAAGGGCTTCAAAATTTAGGCCTATGCTCGGCGCTTATGGCCATTGAGCAGGAAGGGATCTTTATCATGCCACACCTGCTGTGACAAGGGACCTAGATTTATACGGTCTCATCCGAAGGACAGCCCCATTTAGTCGCCTCTTACGACAAGCGAGGGGGTACTGAGGATCTATTCTAACCCAGACCCCACAGAATTAAAACAGGTGTACAGGTTTTAAAGTTTCAGTACACAAGTGTACAGGTTTTAAAGTTTCAGTACACAGGTGTACAGGTTTTAAAGTTTCAGTACTTAGGTGTACAGGTTTTAAAGTTTCAGTACACAGGTGTACAGGTTTTAAAGTTTCAGTACTTAGGTGTACAGGTTTTAAAGTTTCAGTACTTAGGTGTACAGGTTTTAATGTTTCAGTACTTAGGTGTACAGGTTAAGTTTTAGTACACTGGTGTACAGGTTTTAAAGTTTTAGAACACAGTGTAAAGGTGTCTTTATGTCGAGTATATAGGTGCTTGATTGTAAACAACATTCCATTTGAGAATTTTTCACTCGTCCGGAGATGTCACCAGCTCAAGATGAAGTGCTACAAATTTTGTCCTACACAGGGCACTTAGGGCTGTATAGCAGTGAGGGTTCTTTATGGTGCTAACACCTATTGTGATGTGGAACCTCCATTTTAAGGTCATATTCGAAAGACCGGTGACTCTCACTACCAATGCCAGGCACTCACTGATGGAGCAGTAGTCACTAAGGCTACCTGTGTTAAACATCTTCAGTTTGATGTGGCACTACTGGTAAGATTAAAAATAAAATCTGCCCCACCCACCCTGTAGGACAGTGAGTACCCTAACTATTAGGTCAGTACATGCATATATACAGGTGATATCAGTCATCTTTTAGTGCTGTTTTAATATTGTCTTGAAAAACAGTGTCTGTCTCTCAGTGTAGAGTATGTCATGAATATAAAAATCAGGTAAGAAATTCAAAATATGTCATTAAGATACAAAAACAGGTAAAAAGAAATTCAAAAATATCTAATGAGGATAAAAAAATCATTAAAATAGAAATTTCAAAATTCTAATGAAAAAATAAGAAAAAGAAAGTTAAAAGTATCCAATGAATATTAAAAGAGAAATGCAAAAGTACTATAAATTCTAATGAAAAAGCAGTGTAAAAGTATGTAATGAATATACAAAATGTTCCATGAGAAGTTGTCATAAAACAATAGACACCTTAGTTTTATTATTGCATTGATTATGTTACAAGGGATTTTTTAGAATTATGAATGGACTGTTGCTCTAGCACTGTAATGAACTCTAACTTTGTCTGACGTGGGTATGGGGCAGTTTATTTCTGTGAAATGAGTGTGGTTGTACGACCAGTGGGTGCTAACTCGGTGCATTGAGGAGGGTTTTTTTTATATAGAAGATTTTAATACTAGTTGTGAAATTGGAATTTCCTTTAACCTGGAATGTTTTGATTTCTAATTCCTATCTACGTAAAGGAATAATAAATCTTGACTTGTATAGATCTCTTGCTAAGATATGACCTAACTGGTTTTCAATATCTAATGTCAGTGAAATCGCAACAAGGAAAGTCAGCACATTCATTAAACTTACAATGAGGGATGCCATTCACTACTCACTTCCCATCAAAATCTTCACAATCTTCTCTGAGGGTGAAGGATTTTATTTCGTTTGGCAGGGAACTGAATGCAGATATTTAACTTTTAATATTTTAATGAAACAGAACATATCAGATATATCATATGTAGTGGAGAACTATCTCCTGATAAAACTCGCCTTCTGAACATTTATCGATGGGTTATCGGGCAGTGAACATGCTAAATTTATCAACTACAATTATTTTTTTTCATCAAATTTAGTTAGAAAATCATATGTAACTTTATGAGGGTTGTATTGCTAATTTTCAGGAAACACATGTTAGTTTGAAGAAGTGTAAAAATTTTGCTAATTAAATATTTTCAGTAGACCTAGTTCAATTTCTCTTGCGAAAAAACAGCAGCGGGGAAAATAAGGAAGCAGATATGGTACTTTTTGCATTCCAGTGATTAAACGCTACAAATTTTTTGATGCAGAGAGTGCTGATATGGGGCTTTGAAGTGAACTTCATAATACTGAGGAGATGTTAAAGGTTATCTCCCCTGCCTGGCCCCTGAAGAGGGTCATAGGGGGCACTTGTTTTAGCAGTGTTCGCTGTCGGAGAACACAGACCAACTCCAGCCTCTGTATCCAATGTTTACACTGGTTATCATGTGGCAAGGCCACCTTAATCATTGTTTACTCTGGCCAATTTTTTTTATCATCTTATCCCTTAGAAACTTTTACAGAAAAGCAAAACAAAGATAAGGATTTCAAAAATTTATTTCATTTGTAGTTTATTACCCATAGAGCATGGTAATAATCCTCAAAATAAACACGTAAACCAATGATGATTTTGTGGTTTTCAAGATTCAATATACTTTGTATAATTAGTAGTTGTTCTTCGAACTTCACTACATGATATTACATCTATGAATGAATTTTTACTCTTTTTGCAGGAGGACGATTTAAGAAGGAAGTAATCATCGATGGTCAGAGTTATTTGCTCCTGATTAGAGATGAGGGAGGCTCCCCGGAGCTTCAGGTGGGGCTTTATCTTATACATTAATCTGATCATTTAAAGATTCTTAACATTCAAACATATCTGAAACAGGGACATCCGCAACTTATTTTCACAGCTGTCTAGGGCAAATATTTCATGAGAGAGAATCTAGTACACAGTACAGTGAGATGGTGAAGTACGTTTCTTGTACATATTTTAAACTAGCTGTACATTCTTACTGTATTCAAACATTAAAAGGGCATTAATTGTGAAAATGATGGCAACCATTTTTTCTCAAAATCTCTCAATGGCATAGGAATATATATTAAAGACTAAATAAAAGCATATATTTTGTACAACACAAGAAAAACCTAATAAAACTACATTAGATAACTGCTTTTAGTGTTAAGAAATATATAAGGAAGACAATAATTATTTAATCACCAAACTTACACATTCATGTGCCTGCTGCTTTGAGGTTAAAAAGTGTTGAAATAATTAAATGCTAGTGCTATTACTGAATTATATAATAAAGAGCAATTTTCATTGAATTCAATTTTTGGTGACAAAATGACAGCTAATTCCCCTTCTACAGCTAGGTCTATATATATTTTTCAATTTTAGCTGCTCAGGGTCAGAGTTTTTTTTTAAAACTGCTGGTCTGATGGCTTTTCCACTAAAATTTCATTTGGACAAAGAAAAATGTGACAATACGTATATTGTTAGATCAGAAATGTGACAATACATATATTGTTAGTTAGATCAGAAATGTGACAATACATATGTTGTTAGATCAGAAATGTGACAATACATATATTGTTAGTTAGATCAGAAATGTGACAATACATATATTGTTAGATCAGAAATGTGACAATACATATATTGTTAGATCAGAAATGTGACAATACATGTGTCCAGGTAGCGCTCGCTTCTCACCGCTGTGACCCGAGTTCGATCCCTATGATCGGCAGTGGTTGTATGTGAGAGGGTATGGCGGTCGCCCGCTCGGACACGTGGGTTTCCTCCGGGTATTCTGGTTTCCTTCCACATAAATGACCCCTTAGCGCAAACATCCGTGCATCAAAGGACCCCATTGGAAATAAGCTATCGAGCTTTCATGGGTTATCCTTGGTCTGTATGTTTGTATGTATGTATATACCGAATAAACATTAATTTATTATACCCCCCGCAACAAGTTGTGGGGGGGTATACTGGAATCGGGTTATCCGTCTGTGTCTGTCCGTCCATCCGTCTGTAGACGCAATGGTTTCCGGGCTCTAAAGCATTATCCTTTCCACCTATCGTCACCATATCATATATATGGACTACCCATGGGATGAAGATGTTCCCTATCGATTTTGGGGTCAAAAGGTCAAAGGTCAAGCGCACTGGACATCAAAGTAGCAATATGGTTTCCGGGCTCTAAAGCGTTATCCTTTCCACCTACCGTCACCATATCATATATATGGACTACCCATGGGATGAAGATGTTCCCTATCGATTTTAGGGTCAAAGGTCAAGCGCACTGGACATCGAAGTAGCAATATGGTTTCCGGGCTCTAAAGCGTTATCCTTTCCACCTACAGTCACCATATCATACATATGGACTACCCATGGGATGAAGATGTTCCCTATTGATTTTTGGGGTCAAAAGGTCAAAGGTCATGCACACTGGACATCGAAGTAGCAATACGGTTCGGTTTGTCATGCCATTTGTTTTTTACACTCAGAAAAGAGGTAGTTTATACCTATTACCAACACCCTTTGGGAGATTGGGGTAAGCGGGGGTATTCTTAGTGAGCATTGCTCACAGTACCTCTTGTTATTTATAATTTTACATATATTGTTAGATCAGTAGAGGATTCAGGATAGGTTTTTTAAGTTGCTAGAACTTGTAAACAATCCCTTTGTATATTTATACAATGAAATAATGTTCAAATCAATCAAAACAGTAGATATATTAAAATGTCCAGCATGCAGAGTCTTATAGAATACAGACACCTTGTTCTAAGCAGTGTCTTCAGAATCTTATAGAATACAGACACCTTGTTCTAAGCAGTGTCTTCATTACACAGAGTCATATAGAATACAGACACTTTGTTCTACGCAGTGTCCCCAGAGTCTTATAGAATACAGACACCTTTTTCTACGCAGTGTCTTCAGAATCTTATAGAATACAGACACCTTGTTCTACGCAGTTTCTGCATTACAGATCTATTCAGCTAATACACAACAGTTACTTGATTTGAATATATAAACACAAGTTCTAACAGTTTACGAGGTTCTCACCTAAGAATAATTGATAACAATCGTCATTCAAGTATATGCATAGACAGATTGAATACCATAATTATACATGTACATGTAGTGTAAAATATATTACTTTCATGATAATGTGCTTGAATTTAATATAAATTTCTATTCAGCATTGGAAATTTTGTTGTTAGTTTTATACCCCAATCACTTTAAATACTGTTTTCAGTTGGTCAGTCAAAATTAGCAGGAGATGACACTTCAGGATGAATAAAGGGAGGCAATGCTGAATCTCTAAAGCACTGAGAAAATTTCTTAAATAGTGTAGGAGTTGTCTGACTTTAATCATGCACAACATTGCAGATGAAGCTTTAGTTTTTGTTAAAAATCAAGTTTTCAGACAAAAACCACATGACGGGGCATGAATAAGATTTTCTCCGCGGTAAAGAAATGATGTATAGAGTGTGTCTACAACACAAGATTTGTGAGTTATTTATCCATACTTTATATCTAGATCTATTTCACATGTGGTAAGAAGTGCCCAATTTTTGTCTTAAAACTTGTAATATTGGGGAAAAAGAATTTCTTCAGAAATTATCAATGTTAAAACATGTCCCCAGTGATAAGCTTTATAAACTGACAGAATTTCATGTTTTTAGGGTCTACTGACTGAGTGAGAAAATGTATTGGGAAAAAAATATTTAGATTTTATCAAGTTTTAGGATAAAGCTTGAAAACAAGGATTTAACACACACAATTCTTGCAATGAAAAGCATATTTTATTATGACTTTAAAGATTACACTTTACAATAAGAGAAAAGTTTGTCAGTCTGAATTGTTCAGCAGCCATGATTAAGTTTAGATTGATGAGTCTGGTTCTTACACACAGTAACAAGTGTGGTAAATGAGATAGGACACTGGTTCATTGTAAGGTAATCACAATCAAAGTACTGAAAGTACTGAAACAAGGTGACGAATGATACAAAAACAACTTGGATTTGAACTTCTGACCATTTTTTTTTTTTAATCTTTTTTTTGAAGTATTTTTTTTACTTATCAATATATACTGTATGCATAGATAGGACAGTCATTAAATATACATTAACTGAACTTAAAACTCTCTACAGTGAGTCTCTTCACCAAATCCATTAGAATCCCTTACACTGCACCTGTAGCTGTTGTCCTTGAGCTAAAGGATAGTTGTCTCGCGTAAACTTAGATTGAGATTTGTGGTCTTGAACTGAAAAGATCTGTATGATATACTAACAACATGCAGAAGCTATGTAATATCAATATTCTGTTCAGGGGCTGGCTTTTTCTGTTCACACAGCACTGACTTTTATGAGGAGTAATCCTGAGATCAGGAGATTAGTGCTTTTTCTTGGATTATGACAGTTTTTACAGGATTATGACAGTTTTATCATATTACTGTTATACGGATAATACAGTCCTCTGCACTTATATTGAAGTCACTTATATTAAACTATCTGTTATATTGAAGTCGCCCATATTGAACTATCTGTTATATTGAAGTAAAAATAAATCCCCAATAATATTATTTATATAGGTCAAATTTGGTTATACTGAACTTTGGATATAATGAGTAATTCGGGTTGGTCCCCTGAATTTCAATATATCTCAGTGATCGCGAAATGTTGAAATGTTTTACAGGACATTTGGTCTGGTAAACACAGGAACATTACCGGACCGAATCACATTTTACCAGACCGAAAAAAGTAGTAGTATTTTTATATCAAAACATGAAAGACTTTAAGCCTCCTGGTCATTGGATTTTCGTTTTAAAGGTTTACTAGGGACTGCATTACTGTTTTATTTCAATTGGAACATGTTGCCGTTTTTGTATGTGTTCTTTTTTATAAACGGAACTGGAAGTCGAAACGTAGCAGCGATTTTTTTCTACCCACTGGTACCAGTACCCATTCAATTGGGAAAAATAGCGTCAAAATCGAACAAATTTGGAATTTTCTACCAATATATAGGCAAATGATATCAACTAAAAGAAAAGAAAAAAGACAACAAAACAAGAAGTATTCATCTCTTTACAAACTTTTTTACAGTAACATTTGTTGTTGTGAGACATAAGGAATTGTCGTAGCTCTACAAAACACACTGCCATGATCTGTACTTTCGATTTAATACCGGAAGTGAACATTTTAGTTCACTCGTACAACATTTCAGACTAAGAAAATTACGATTTTAAGCGGTCTATTTTTTGGCAAGTGAATTGAGAATTTTTAGTCTCAACATTGGGAAAAATCAACGGGTTTTGGCATTGGGAATGGTGCCGTTTATTGGAACCAGTTATATAAGGGGGGGGAACGCTGCATAGTTTCCGAAACCGTTGCCGGAAAGTCACCAGACATTCGGACCGAAAATATAACAAAGTTTACCGGACCGAGAGTCAAATTACCGGACATGTCCGTTGGTCCGACGACATTTTGCTTTCACTGATATCTGGAGTAGACTGTAGTCAGTAGAGGTATATAATGAAAGTATATGACCCGGATGAGTGTTTCAGTACAAATATTTTAGAATAACGTTCTGTTTCAGTTCACACAATGGGTGGATGCTGTGATCTTTGTCTTCAGTCTGGAGAACGAGATGAGCTTCCAGACTGTCTACAGTTACTACGCCAAGATGTGCCACTACAGAAACTCGGCGGAAATCCCCCTCATCCTGGTGGGAACTCAAGGTCTGTGTAGTTCTCAGTGTACATTTATAATTGTCCCAAAACTCAGAGATGTGTGTAGGACTCGGTGTACATTTATAATTATCCTATTGGAAACTCAGAGGTGTGTGTAGGACTAAATGTACATTTATAATTATCCTATTGGAAACTCAGAGGTGTGTGTAGGACTAAATGTACATTTATAATTATCCTATTGGAAACTCAGAGGTGTGTGTAGGACTAAATGTACATTTATAATTATCCTATTGGAAACTCAGAGGTGTGTGTAGGACTAAATGTACATTTATAATGAGAACATCCTATTAGAAACTCAGAGGTGTATGTAGGACTTGGTGTACATATATAATTAGAATATCCTATTGGAAACTCAAAGGTGTGTCTAGAACTTTTTGTACATTTGTAATTAATGTGGGATTTCAGGGTGGGTGTAGGACATAGTACATGTGTGTAATTAGAACAGCCTGTGGGATTTCAGAGTGGGTGTAATTAGAACAGCCTGTGGGATTTCAGGGTGGGTGTAATTAGAACAGCCTGTGGGATTTCAGAGTGGGTGTAGGATATCAGGGTGAGTGTAATTAAAACAGTCTGGGATTTCAGAGTGGGTGTAATTAGAATAGCCTGTGGGATTTCGGGGTGGTTTTAGGACGTAGTACACACATATGATCATAACAGCCTGATGGGAACTTTTATGTATTTGTGTAGGATGTAGACGTAAACAAAGACTTTTTATTGATGCATTTCAAGTATATATCATTTGAGGACTCATAGGAACCAAATTGATCAATTTCTGTGCATGGTCATTTTTCTGCTCCTTTTCCATTGTGTAAGATGACGGTAGTTCAATCTTGCCTTTATAAAAGAATCTCAGAAATGTGTTGCATATGTCAAACCCTGCTGCTTATTAATTGAGCAAGCGTTTCTCTCCATCCAGATTAAACTGAAAGTAGAACTAAGTAACTAGGTTTTATCACCCCATTGTTTTGATGTACATGCATGCATAGATTTCTGAGTAAGGGCATCTCCATCAGTAGCATTATGTTGCTTAGGAAAGGTGGCTACATATGTTAAGTTCAAGTACTTTAATTAGGAAAGGGTGAAAGAAAACTAAATAACTTTCACTTGAAATGATGATGATATGCTGCAAGAGCCAATTTTACTCCAGATTATCCAGTTCAAAATCCATAAAGAACTATTACCTGTCATCATAAAATCATAAGCTGCTAGTGGCTGGAGCTTTCTGATCATTAATGAATCACCATTATGAGGTAATTATCTCACATCAAGACAGATTTAGTAACCCAATAGTTGGGGAGAGCTTTCTGACGTTGTCTGATAAAGGGGTCGCCCTCCCAGCCAGTCGTGCAGGGCTGATCAACAAGCAGCAGTGCAGTCCTAGAAGCCTGTACCAGTCACACACGGACATCTTATCTCACAGCTCAAATTAAAAGCTCTCAGATTTTGAAGGTTTCTGCTGCTGAGCCAGAATTTTTAGCTGTGGGGATTTTATCGTGGAGACACAGTTTTGTGCAGTATGTTTGTTTTGATCAGGGACAGCTAGATGTGGGATTGGGTGTTGTGTATTGATAGTTGTGAGAGCTCTGGTGCTGCGTATCAGTGATATATTAGCAGTTGCAGGAGACTAGGCCGTCTGTCACCATGCATAGAAGTTTCCATTATTACGAATATACCTCTGTTAGACAGATATTTAAACAGACCACAACAACTTCTTGTACTGGTAGGTGATTTTATGCTCCCCATTGTGGAGGTTACAGAAATGCTACTTTTCTAATCCATGAAATTGTATTTACTAGGATTTTATTCAATTTAAAAAAAAATCATTACTTTTCTATTCCATGTAAAGGGTTTTTTTTCCCCCTCATTTTCTTTTGTATTTGTTTTTTTGTTGTGTTTTTTTTTTCAAGTATCTCATCAAATCTCTTTGCATAGATTATCTTGATATGATACACAAAAAGGAATATTCCTTCATCCCTTTTTATTTTACTATGAATTCAAAGTTTAAATTTTTCTATTTAATTGCAAACATGTCAGATCTTTAGACTTTCACTTCTCTTACTTCTGCAGAAATCAATAGAAAATATATAAGTGCAGACTTGACAGAGATTTCTAAGAGAAATATTTAAAATGTATTCTAAGAAAAATATTTTCAAAATATTCATGAATATTTATGAGGATTTCAACTTTCAGACATAGTTAAATTTTTACATCATTTTTCATATGCTGCTGTAGGCATTGTTTGATAATGTTAAATGATGCAGTAGACACAGTTTTATCAGGTGTGACTCAGTCTATTATCACATCAATTAAGGTCATTAGGAGTCTATTATTGGGTTGTATCTGCCGCGCGTGTGAGATGGTTTTCGGTGATTGTGAGCAGGAGTTCCGTTCCGATGCTTGAGTTGGTTCGGATGGAGGGGTTGATGCAGTTTACTGAAGCCAGACTCCTGGAGAAGCCATCTGTTAACACTGTCTGTGATTTAATGATTTCTCTCTATCTAAAAACACACAATTTTTGTGAACAGATTTTTTTTTGTGTGTGTGGATTTGTTGTACATAGAGTTAGCATTGTACAGATACAGACCCGGTATCGGATGTTTGTAGAACTCCAAACAGATGTGTTTCTCTTCTCACCTCTCTCATCTTCTGATTTATTGAATTATTCAGACTCATTTTGTGATAATGGTAGCTTATTCCAGCCTAATGCATGTACCGTGATCAAGGGAGATGAGTGTATACATACATGTAGGTTTAGAGATGTAGTCCAATGGACACCCCTCACCAAAGATTGCATCATCAGAAGGATACTAACATTTTACCCCATTTCAAAGATCTCCATTTTAAGATGTCAATGGTTACTGTAAATGAATAAACTAAGGCATGACTGCCTTGTTAGTTACAGTGTTGTTTAGTCTACAAGCATTACTTTGAACCACCCATTGAGAAACATCACAAACACAAGATCTTGTCAGTGACATCAAAGTTGTACAGATTTATACTCCGCATGTTTTAATTCGTTGATAGTCACCTTTATGAGAAAAGCAGAGTTCGTTCAAGATTCAAACAGGACTTAATATGATAAGTCAGTATAAGTCAGAATGATCATTTCAGAATACTGTTTTTGTTGTTATTGTTGTAATCTGGCATGGTGAGATTGTGTGATAACAAAGGCAACAAAACAATCAGACATCAATAGGGTAGAATTGTCCTGACCTAAGCCTGAAGATGAAGTGTTGTTATTTTTTTGCCCACAGAATCGAAGATTATAAGGCATATAGTTTTTGGCCTGTCTGTCTTTGGCAACAAACTTTAACCTTGGTCATATATATTACACCATCAGAAGTAGAGCTTTCATATTTGGTATGTGTATTTCTTGTGGCAAGACCTTTCCATTGACACCAAAATATTTGACCTTGTGACCGTAACATTGACCTATGACCTACTTTCAGAAAATCCGAATATAAGCCAAATTTCATTTTGCTGTCAGTGTTCCACAAACACATCTTGTTTATTGTAGTTCATTGTCTGTTTTGTTTACCGAGGATTTGGTTCCAGGGTTTAGGGATATTTTCTGTTTTATAGATTCCATCAGTGAGAGTAATCCTCGTGTGATAGACGATACCCGCGCCAGGAAGTGTGCAACGGACCTGAAGCGGTGTTCGTACTACGAAACTTGTGCTACGTACGGACTCAATGTAGAGAGGGTGTTTCAGGATGGTAGGTATCTGATGTGTTAGTAGAGGGTGCCCTACAATAAACAACTGTCAGTCATTTTTACACTTACCAATTACACACTTCTTGGACACATTGGGCAGATTTGTACAAACTGTATGAAATACACTGTATGCCTAAGAGGGATATGTAGTGAAAACCCAGATCATTATCGGACCTTATTGAAAATTGGTGAACAATGAACATGTAATATCATATTTTCCCCCTCTACCTTCAGTATGTGAAGGGAGATTTTTTTTCCTGTTGACTTTAGAATTGCCTGTACTCATGCCATTATGGCTGTGTCTTTGGAGAGTATGGGAATATGTGAAGAGGAAATGTTTGTAAACCAGGCTGTTTCCTGTAGACAAGTATTAGCTCTTCAGAAGATTGGAGATTACATGTCTCTGGTCCCTGATGTCCGTGCTTCTGTAAGAGACAAGTTTCAAGATATCAGCTGTTTCCCAAAACAAAGACCATTTGACTGAAACCCTCCACAGATTGCACTTTGTAACAGCAGTTCTGATTGGATATCCTGCTGTGTCACATGTGTTTTCTGTTTGTAGTGGTGCTCACTCTGAAGAGGCTCCCTGTTGGGAAAGAAATGATAAAAAACAAATAGAACAGGAATGTAATTGAATTCCCATGTTAATGATCAATGATTAGAAGGAAGTCTTGTGAAATAGACCTGTAGGTAAAATCATGAGGCCATTGCTGTTCTCCTTCCCCCCTATCTGTCACTATTTTCATAAAAATTCCACAGTGATAAACTACAAAATAAAGTACAATACAAAGGAAAGACGGAAGATAAAGTCAGGCGAAAGGAAAAAATTTAGTAATTCATCAAAGAAATCAGAGTTTTATAAAAGTAATTACAAACACCCACCAAATGGAAAGGGTTTTTTGTTTTGGTTTGAGTCATTTTGTTATTACAAAATGTACTGATTATTTGATTTTAAGCAATGCTTTTATTAAGAAACCAACATGAATAAAGTATTATTAAAATTAGATAATCAATACTGACTATTTCTGGAGGTCCAATGCTAAAGGTAGATTCAGTAAATTACAAAATGTGCTGAACAAGGATGTTTGCTAATTACTAACTTCAATCAATTTTTGGAAATAATTATCAGATATTATGAAGCATATTACCCACTCACACATGCAGAAAATGGCCCTGATGGCTAAAACCTGGAGCTTATATTTCTGTAGTCATTATGAGTGCAGTTTTATATCTGTTTTCTATGGATGTTTGTGTGGGAGATTCTCTTTTTAATGCTGATGATTCACAGAGATCGGGGGAAATATGCCGCCCTTATCAGCTGCTTGTTCATCATATCGGAGTTAATTTTTTACCTCTAAAATCATTTGAACTGAATCTGATGGCGAATAGACCCAGATACTGGTATGATGTAATTTTCTTTTAATTTTATCTGTATCAGTGTATTTCATAAAAGACCCACGCTCTGTGAGATATTACAAATGTCTTCAGTGTGTGATGGCTGTGGTACGTCTAATGAGATATTACGAATGTCTTCAGTTTGTGATGGCAGTGGTAATCGACTATCTTGTCTGTTACAGAGATCTGAAATGTTTATAGTGTGATGAAAAGTCTTCAAAAATGAATATTTATGGCTGAAGACCATTCTTGTCTTAACCTTTTTGTTCTAAAGAAACTATAGATAATCTTGAGACCGACACATTTTGACGTGTAAGAAAATAAAGATAAGACTGATTAATGATATGTGGGGCCTATGACATGTTTAAACTTTTTGACTTGCCTAAAGGTATGATGCACCTTATAGAATCCCAATTTCACAGGATGGAGCCCGACAAATATTATGTACATGAACCTTGTATTATCAAAAATTCACAAAATTGAACCTTGTTAAAATCATGTACTTGAACCTTGTATAATCACTAGTTCACTTGATTGAACCCCATAAATATCATGTATCATCCAAAGTTTGTGAATTTGAACCTTAATCATTGTTATGTTTTACAACCAGTTATTAATCATTGCTATGTTTTAACGCCAGTGATTTAATTATTGCAATGTTTTACAGACAATCATTGCTGTGTTCTACTGGCAATTTAATCAATACTGTTTTACAACCAGTGGTTTAATCAATGCTATGTTTAACGATTGGTGATTTAATCATTACTGTGTTTAACAACCAGTCATTAATCATTGCTATGTTTTACAACCAGTGATTTGATCATTGCTATGTTTTACAATCGGTGATTTCATCATCGCTATGTTTAACAATTGGTGATTTAATCATTACTGTGTTTAACAACCAGTTATTAATCATTGTTATGTTTCAACGCCAGTGATTTAATCAGCGCTATGTTTTACAGCCAGTGCATAATCATCACTATGTTTTACAGCCTGCCAGAAGATAGTACAGGTCCGGTACCCCTCACTACCTTCCACAATTCCGAGCATGCCCCCAGTCCCGAGCACGCCAATCCACGCCCACCGAGCGTACTACATCAGCCAACCAATGGCCAACAAGCCGTTCGACACTCACAGTACAAGTAGTCAGTCTACGTCAAGCTCGGGAACCTTAGTCACCAGCAACATGAGCAACACACCCAATAGCAGCACACAGAATGTGGCACAGGTAGATTGAATAATTAACCAAAACAGCTTCGTACAGTGACTCACAGAATCAACACTGAATGTATCGAATACAGTGCAACAGAGATGTCGCTTTTGTAATAGAATGTTGCACAGAAATACTGTCAATGCAGAAAACAAAAGTCCAATTACGTAACAAAACATTGAAAGTGAGGGGAAGACATCCATATTTGTGACATGGTATAAACTAGCTGATGTGTGAACATGTATAGATAATAATGATAAATCTGCTATCTACATGTATAGACATCCATGTTTGTGACATGGTATAAACTAGCTGATGTGTGAACATGTATAGATAATAATGATAAATCTGCTATCTACATGTATATTGACTTATGCTATCTAAGGTGATGAATTGTAATAAGGATGTGACAAAGTGGGTATACTGTTAGGAGCTGAGGACGGAAATTTACACCAAAAGATTCAACAAATTGACATCAATGTTGTAGGTTCAGCCCAATGTGAAGGAAATGGTCAAAGACTCAAGGCAGGAGAAATCGGACAAGAAGAAAGAGAAGCAGACACAGGAAGTGGATCAGGTGATTATCTCCCCTTCAGTAGAACTCTTCTGTAGATTTTGTAATCAAGAGTGTTCACCTGTAATCAAGATATTTTACATGATTTCTCTTAATACAGTTGTGATAATTTTATTTTAATGCAATGTATATTTGCATGACTTTTTATGTATTCTATTGTAATAAATGTTGTGAATTATTTTTAATGCTTTAGAAATATTTGTTTTAACCAAAATATGTTTAGTTTTGAAACCTTCATAAATAGCACATTGTGTTTCATTTTAACACTTGATAAACAAATTGTTTTGAGAAGCCATCTCTGCTGTCAGCTTTGATTTTGAGGCATTTGTCTGGTAGTATTTTAGTAGATCCAGTTAGTGCCTGTTTTTGGTACAAAGACTATACTGCGAACTTGTTGATGTTTCTTCAGTTTAGTTTTTGATTTAAAGCTTATGCCAAAAAACCATAGAAGCTGTAGTGAGTGCCGCTCTTGGACTGTTTTCTATCATGCTAAGTAGTAAATTGTAGGCTTGTTAAACAATGCCGGTAACAAGAATCTGGAGAATTCATGTGAGGGACTATTTTCTATTGTGGATATAGACCTTAAAGAAAACCAAAGCTCATATGGTTATCAAAAGAGACCACTTAGAGATGGGGAAAATTATAAGTTGAATTTCTTGAAGGCAGGTCCAGAAAATAAAAAATTTGTAGTGGATGGTTTTTTTTTTTTAAAGTTTTTGATCTCGGTATCAGCATGAAAGTAGAGAATGCTTAATAGCATTAGTGCAAAATGTAGAAAGGAAAATTGTAAGTACAGCTGGCTATGTAGGGGCGAGCTGCTGCGGCTTTGTGGCTTCCTACGGAACTGACTAATGCATGCGGTGTGTGTTGTGGTTCTATTTTTAGGGAGATAGGGTAGACCTAGCAACTTCCACGCCACTCTCCGCCCGTAAAAACAAGAAATCCTCCATAATACAGAAGTCCAACTCCTTCAGTGTAAGTGAAACGCAGTGCTAGATCTCTGTGCTGTTTGGTGGAGTAGGGATTGAGTCGTAGAGCAGTGTCTAACAATTGTCACAGTCATTCTTCATTTCATTTGGATGATGAAGTTTTTAGAGATATTATTTTCATCTCTTTTTTTTTCATTGTTGAAACTTGTAATTTGTTATCAAAAAGAGACTCAATCATTTCATTTTTAAAAAACACTTCATAATTTTGGGTTCAGTTTTTTAAACTTTACCGATTTATTTTTTCAGTCATTAAGCCTTTTACAAGTAAATATCCATGTATTGCGGTTGATTACTTCACTAACACTGTACTGTTAAATAATCACAAAAGCGTTACATTTAAACTCTTCATTCTTGCCACATGCTTCTTCATTTAAGCTTCATCATTTGCAGTGGTGTTCTTCTGTATATCAGCATTTTGATGCATTTTGCCGTCTTACCAAAGCAGGTTTCTGCTATTTGTGTGTGCAGTTTGACTAATCATTTGTATGTACATAATGTTTTTGTTTGAAAATTTAATCTTAACATGAATTTTAATGTCACAACACAAAAGCAGCAGCTTGTATTTTATTGTTTCAGCCACTAGGTGGCACTGCGAAGCCTGACATGGAGTCTGCATGTTATTTTTGTTTCTGTGTTATTTTTATTTTGTTTTAGAATTATGTGATTTGAATTTTGAACTTTTCAGTTTCGTATATTTTGCATGCATGGCTTTTGTTTTCCTCTAGGGGGCGACTGACAGCCGACATTCAAACCCCTCCGTGACTACCCCAATTCTCCATCGGAAAAATTCCAAGTTTTTAAAATCCAGCTTTAAGACTGTAAGTTTGGGGAGCGTGTTGGCGGCGGAATCATAAACAGATGTAGTGTGTCCACAACTTACCAGGCTTCTCCACCACAAACAAGTTCTAAACAGAGAAAAAAATAATGAAAAAGCACACTGTATTCTATGATCTAAAAATTCCAAGGATGTATTGTTGAACAGAGAATTTCATGATATTGTGTAAAGTCTGCCTTTCCTTATGATAAGCTAAATTTTATTTGATTAATTTTCACTGTAATAGAATTTTTCTACTGTAAGTGAAAACATTTTAATATGGCATCAATTCTAGAACTTAAAAATATTATCAGTTTACTATTAACTTTTAAGTAAAAATGTTTTCAAAGAATTTAGTATTTGTGAAGAAGTAATGATGTCTTATCAGGGTTTGTTTGTCATAAAAAGGCATATTTCACAATAGAATACCTGTGTGAATTGTGGAGAAGGCTGGTCATTCTTATATCAACATTAATGTGTATTCTCCTTTTGTAGAATATAGAGGATTATATTATCTATCTAGCAGACATAAACACCTCCTAAACAAATAATCAACCAGATTTCTAATCTACAAGAATTATTTAATTGGAATTGATAATAACGATTTAACAATTTTTTTCTCTCTGGAGGCTACAGTAAGAAGCCTAAAGATATATATAT
This sequence comes from Ostrea edulis, assembly GCF_947568905.1. Taxonomy (NCBI): domain Eukaryota; kingdom Metazoa; phylum Mollusca; class Bivalvia; order Ostreida; family Ostreidae; genus Ostrea; species Ostrea edulis. The sequence continues at coordinate 52,133,967 of NC_079169.1, read as the reverse complement.
GAATTTTCGTAACTTTATTTAGAAAGCCAACATTCTATATGGAGATTGTAAGATTTACACTAACGTTTAATGAAAGGCAGAGTAAACTTTGAATCCTGGCCATTAAGCTTTGCTTTGTACTGATTTTTATATGATAATCTTGCTGCTGGCAGCCTGACAGTGAAATGGGATCTTATTCCTTTATCAAGGTAGGTGAGGGCACCTGCTTCACACCTCAGTTTACAAAGAGGGCACCTGCTTGGGGCTGTTTTGGGACATTTATCTCAATAATAAATGGATTGATAGGACACATACTTCAGTTTAGGGTTATTTATCTCTATTATATGGAGAGGGCACTTGCTTGGGACAATTTAGGGTCCTTTATCTCTATTATATGGAGAGGGCACTTGCTTGGGACAATTTAGGGTCCTTTATCTCTCATATGGAGAGGGCACATGCTTTGACCAGAGTCATTTTATTACTTGAGACCTTGATATTTTGGTTATACAGAAGGGACACTTATGGGCAATTTAAATGGAGTCATAATTCTCAATTTTAAAAAAAGAGCATTTGTTATGACCTCATTGATTAGAAAGAACCACACAATCACATCATTCCAGTTACATTGACGCCTGTTCTATGTCCACCCCTGCCATATTTCCTAAGATTTACAGAAAAGGAACTTACTTACTGGTATACAAGTTGCAGGTTGGACTGTGATTCTGAAAGGTTTTCTTTAGCGATATTTGTAGACTGACTAGATAAATTTTTCTTAGCTAAAATGTAGCTTTTTAATGTTATTTGTTCCTGAGACATGAACACAGGGTGCTGGGTACATACCTAATCGGGGAAGGAAAACTACCACTAGCCCTTACACCACTCTAAACAATGTACCCCCAAATTGAAAATGAAAGTAGGGAATATGGGAATATTGTCCATTGTGCACAGTTGAATTTTATTAACTTGAACATTGATATGATATGCATTTTAACCTCAATATCTCGAACCCTCAGATCTCGAAAGTTCTTTCTTGGCCCCATTAACCTCAATATCTCGAACCCTCAGGTCTCGAAAGTTCTTTCTCGGCCCCATTAACCTCAATATCTCAAACCCTCAGATCTCGAAAGTTCTTTCTCGACCCCATTGAGTTCAAGATAACAAGATTGGACTGAATTTATTCTTTGATTCTGATTAGAACAAAGAGCAGATAAGTCTCATTTTTGATGGTTATAATTTTGCTTTTAGTATTATATCTTGATATTCATTGTATAGACAGGTGTATACTGTAGTTGATGTACATATATACATAGACTTACGTATCTTGGTCCATTAGTGGGATGTAACGAAGCATTATCCTTAACGGAATGTATCTGTACCTGTATGCTTCAAGACCATGATTGGATTCAATTTTGTTTGGTTTGGTGGTATTTTTACGTAACCAATTTATCAACAGCAGCTAAACAAAATGCATGTCTGGCAGTACTGTTTTCTTTTATGCATTGTTTTAAATTTTTTTTATTGGTTAAATTTTTAGATATTGAAATTATTGTTTGTAATTTATTAAATTGAAAGAATTTTTTAAAATAATTTACGTGCAAGTAATTAGATGTATTAAACGTATGCATTGTATGATAATTGTATAATTAGTCTAATTCTACGATGGATCCAATTTTTTACCATTTTGTTATCATTCAGAAAAATAGTGTGAAATTTTGATATTGCTATCACTTCACAGATTAAAATTGTACCATATTAAAAGAAAAATATATTTGTGTATTAAAAACTGAATGCAAATGTATTTGGATCCATCTACTAGGTTTTTCTTATTTTGTTATTTCTTTTTTCCTATCTGGCTTGTTTCGTAGGATAAAATGGATAAGTATCTGATGGAATTAGAAATTCATGAGAACACTTCCCCTGTAACGCCATCGGCCTCGCGAGTTGCCAACAAAGGGCGATCCAGCCTAGTTCTTGTAAGTTACTCATCCAGAGTTATTCCCCATTATTTTTTGTTCCATTCATTGCTACCAGGTGTTGCCGCTGCATGATATTAAATTTTTTTTATTTTTTTTAGTTGGTTTATTCAATAAATTCATAGACAATTTTATTTCATCACATCCATTTTTTATTTCTGTAGAATTTACTTCATTTCAGGTTCTGTATTTTAGAAATATGACATGAAATGATGATTGAACAATACAAATGTTAAGTAACATAATTCTTTTTTTGCACTAACCATTATAAAAAAATTTCCTGCCTTTCATGATACATGTCATTAACAAGCATTTAAAATTCATTTTTTATGTTATTATTTGGCTAAAATGTGGTATATTTTTGACATCTTACAATCTCCATTTCCTGTAACCCTTTAGTTTGTTGTAAAAGAAATTAATCAAGAATAAAATGAAATTGATGAGCCACATTCTATCTCTGATGTGTAGCAGTTGTGTCTGGTGATGGGAGCAAAATGAAGATGATTGCACTGGTGCGAATGATCACAAAATCTCGTGGCATGTTGGTAATGGTAAAGTTGCATACTTTGTCATTTTATCCCTTACCAATGGAAGGAATTCATCCTTACTAAGGGAGGGAATACATTTTGTCCCTTACTAAGGGAAGGAATACATTTTATCCCTTACTAAGGGAAGGAATACATTTTATCCCTTACTAGAGAGGGAATTCATTCTTATTAAGGGAGAGAATACATTTTATCTCTTACTAAGGGAGGGAATACATTTTATCCCTTTCTAAGGGAGGAAATTCATTTTACCCCTCAGTAAGAAAGGAAATTCATTTTATCCCTTAATAAGGGAGTAAATTCATTTTATCCCTGAACTAAGGGAGGAAATTCATAAAAGTAAAATTGATTGTTTTTCTTTCATATTTCAGAAATGTGATGCATTTTGTTTTTATTTATTTTGACTTTATTCCATCTACTTTCTGTTTGCATGATTTCATATGTACCAGTTATTCATTGCACATATAGATCTATATCAAGCACAAAGAATGACTATTTTTGTCTTGTTATACATGGTGCACCATGGAGGCTGTGCATATAAAAAGAATTCTGATACGAAAAATATCTTTTTGACATTTACAGCTTTATGCTATTTATTATTTCTAGTAAAGTACATTTAGATCTATAACAAGTAAATAGTTTATGATGAACAATGATAGATGAATGTAAATTGATATGGCGATGCCTTTTATATGATTTGATGAGAGGATTTAGATAATCGGTTATTTGGTGCAGTATGTAGATAAAAATTGTATGTTATTATTTACTACACATGAATGACTATGTACCAATACGTATGTATGTGTGTAGGTTTGTAAATTAGTGGTACTCAGCCTTGCATTAGTAGCTAGATATCCCATGTAGACCGTAGCAATACTGACATCTCTAACCAACTCCGTGCTTGCAGGAAAAATCCGATAGCAAAGATCTTCCAACTCCCAGCAGTACGCCCACTCAGAGTCGAAAAAATCGTCGCAGGTCTAACCTGTTTAATGTAAGATTTTCTTCTACTTCAGTTCTTGATAACAAATCTTTTCCCAGGCAAAAACGAGATGCCATTTCATTTTGCTGTGTTCTTAATCACTAAAAGGGGTTGTCACATGAAAATATCAAAAAGGGGTTGTCGCACAAAAATATTGAAAGGGGCTGTCACATGAAAATATCAATAAGGGGTCACATGAAAATATTAAAAGGGGTCACATGAAAATATTAAAAGGGGCTGTCGCATGAAAATATTAAAAGGAGCTGTCGCATGAAAATATTAAAAGGAGCTGTTACATGAAAATATTAAAAGGGGTTGTCGCTTGTAAATATTAAAAGGGTTATCACTCAAAATCATCAAAAGCGTTGTCACATGAAATTTACATCATAAACTTTTACAGATTTTCATTATGAGATAAACTTTGTGTTTCAGTGCTTTGAGATGATTTGCAGAATTAATTGATAATTCAGTTTTGGTCCGAGTGCTTACCTCAACCAAGGCAGTTGTTTTTGGTTTGGCCTGTCTGTGTTTGTTAGCTACACACAGAATAAAATGTGTATTTTTATGAAAATTCTACCAAAGTCTAAACTAGTAACCTGGTAAGTAGAATTTTAGGACAAATCTAGATCTTGTGAGAGAAAAAAATTGAGGTTGGGGGGGGGGGGGGTTAGTTGGATCTGGTATCCCTGACAGAGGTTTAGAGTATCTGTTCCTGTTATTCACCAAAAATACAAGGGTTAAAAAACATGAGAATCCTTAATTAAAATTGCAAGATGAATTTATAGTCAAGTTAAAATGGAAAGGGGAAATAACTCCTACCAGTTCATACTAATTGCATGCAGGTGGAGTTACTTGTACCAGTATTTCTTGTGAAAGGAAATGTAACCAAATTCTGATATTACAGGAAACATACATTAACAGTAACATATATAGAGAATTTTTTATTTATTGTTAATCTGGAAATAATCTAATTTGATAATTTATTACAACTATATATGTATATAACATCAATGAGAGAATAATCCCGAGTACTATGGTTTTAACCCAACATTTTGGCTTGCATTGTTCTAATTTGCATGAATGTTGTTAATACCATTATTTTAATTTTGAATCTAATTTTATAAACTTGATTTCTTTAATCTCATTGGCTACTTATTTTATTCTTTGTTTCTCTTAATTTTCAGTTCCCAGTATTGTTATTCCACTCCGAGATAATTTTTTTTTAAAAATGTCAGTTTTCTAATTTTATTTGGAAAACAAAATCACTTTGGCTCAGTGAAGACATTGTCAATAGTTGAGCTCTAAAGAGGCCCCAGAGAGAATCTACTAATCATTATTTATTGTAGTTTCATTAATTTAATATACCAGAAATAGCATATATTTTGTAAATGTTTTTTTTAAATAATGATTTCTTTCAACTTTAGGTTAAGGCTTTCTACCACTTTATGTGTATTTATTCTAAGTCCTTGTGACAAAATAAATGGAGCAAAAGTAAGAAGAAGAATTTTGAAATCATTTTCAGCCTAAAAATAAAGAAGAGGAAAAGAAAGGGGCTTTGGCAGAAGCAGAAAAACTAGGCAGTGGGCGTGTGATCCCAATCAAACAGGTATGTTCTGAACTGGGCATGTAATCTTTAAAAATGTTATAACATGGGCAGTGGGCATGCCATTTCAAATGAACAGGTATGTTATAATGCGGGCAGTGGATAGGTAATCAAGCACATATGTTATAATGCGGGCAGTGAGCATAAGATCTCGATGAAACGGGTGTCGGCAGTGTTTGTAAAGGACTTGGTGGAACATAGGGTATAATCTGGTTCTCTCAGTGGTAAAACATTGGATATAATCTGGTTCTTTCAGTGGATGATAGGCAGCCCATTGTGCATTGTTTGTTGTTGATAGAATAATCAGTGATGTATAGTGATTTGGAATATTTGGAAGGGATTGAATAATCAGTGATGTATGTAATGGAATATTTTGAAGGGATACCTGTACAAGAAGAGTCATGGACTAAACAAGGAATGGAAGAAGAAATATGTCACACTGTTAGATGACGGGAGACTGACGTATCATCCTAGTTTACATGTAAGCTGTAAACCAATCAGGATAAAGACATTCTAACTGTAAACCAATCAGGATAAAGACATTCTAGATGTAAACCAATCAGGATAAAGACATTCTAGATGTAAACCAATCAGGATAAAGATATTCTAGATGTAAACCAATCAGGATAAAGATATTCTAGATGTAAACCAATCAGGATAAAGACATTCTAACTGTAAACCAATCAGGATAAAGACATTCTAGATGTAAACCAATCAGGATAAAGATATTCTAACTGAAAACTAATCAGGATAGAAATATTCTGATATCATTTTATTATCACCTCGGCACTCATTCAGTGCCACATTTTGTCTTATTTATTAAGGGGTTGATAATCATACGAGTAAATCTATGATTATTTAATGTTTTATAACTTCAGTAAAGTAGTATGTCTATCCATAATGATTTCATGTTTTATAATTCAGTAAAGTAGTATGTCTATCCATAATAATTTCATGTTTTATAATTCAGTAAAGTAGTATGTCTATCCATAATAATTTCATGTTTCATAATTCAGTAAAGTAGTATGTATATCCATAATAATTTCATGTTTTATAACTGTCTATGATCTATTTCTCTGTAGGATTACATGGATGATGTCCACGCAAAGGAAATTCATTTGATCCACACGACGGTAAAAATTCCTGGTCTTCGGCCACGAACAACCAAGACTGTTCCAAACTACCCAGCACAGCATCCCAACCAAGACGCTAAAGGTGAAAGTAAAACTAGCTTCTCCCTGAGTGGTGAGTGTCCAGCATGGACCTTTATAATGTCCTATATTAGGTTCATCACGGTGCTTACAGTGTCACATGACGCTTGGCTCAAAGTGAGGCTGTGGTCACATGGTGATGATGATGTGGCTGTGGTTGCTTATGAGGCTTGCTGTATGTAGTTGATTGGACATTGTCATGTGTAATTAACACGAATTTGTGTGGTTTTTGGAATGGTTGTTGTAAGTGTAGAATGTGCAGATGGAATCTAGATTAATTGGCATTTGATTTTAATTTTTTTCGTGTGTTGTTATGTAATACAAGTATATAGGTAATTTTAATTGTGTACGGGGAAAATATAATATGAATATATATGTACTGTACAAAAGAAAAGACTGGCTTCATCGGTCAAGCAAAAAACTCACTCCAGTCCTCAAAGTATCAAGTCCGCTCTATTTACTCAAAATTTTTGAAACTATGAGTGCCAGATTTTCACATTGTACAGCTATCACTTGTCTTTAGATCTGTGCATGTGATGTGTAACAGACCATACCAGAGTTGACAGGATTTTTTTCAGTACATTGTACATCTGAAGAGTCAAAGAACATACTTTTCACAAGAAATTATTCTCACAAGACTAATGTCAATTTATACACAAAAATCATGTATCTTAATTCAATTTTAACAAACCACTTTGTAATCATTCGAAATTAAATGAAATTATCTAGAATAGAGTAAGATATACAGAATAAAACTCTGGTATGGTCTTCTGTGTGTGGTGTAAGCTCCCATTTTGATTTTTGTTTTTGCATGTGGTGTCGTAATTGCACTGTTACAGGGAAAACAAGTAAAGATAAGGAAAATGTTCGTCTGACGGGATTCGACGTCATTCGGGAGCGTCACAACTCCAACTCTGAGGCTCCTTTCATTAATTCGGTAACAGGTCCTCAAGAAGGTGTGTTAGAGTTATCTTCTCCTGCCAGTCCAGTCTCAGAACAGCTAATCAGACAGACAACATTGAATCTTAATTACATTGTTATAAAGGAATTAAGTCACATTTTGAAACCCATTGTAATGACATCTAAAAAAAAATTCATTGTTAAAAAATATGTGATAAAAGACTTGAACATTGTGTAAACTATTTGATATCTGCATGATAAAATGAGAGAATCTTAAATTATTTCACTTCCAGAAATATGAGATGCATGTACATTGAGATCATTTTTTGTACTTTAACGTAATGGAACAAATGACCAGTAATCGAGATGTATATTAACAGGTGTTGCTAATGGTGATGGAATTCTGGCCAAACTAAATGGGAACAGTTTAGGGTCCAAAATAGAAACACCGAACGTCAAGAAACGGCATCGGAGAGCTAAGAGTGGTGGGCTCAAAAACGTGGGAGATGGAGATGGTGAGAGACCCCAGTACATCAGTCATATGTTACAGGCTGTCTCAGCCGTGTCAGCCATTTATATGAATATTTTGAATCCTTTTTAATTTCAGATTCTGATGGTTATGAGTTTATGATTGTCTCCTTGGAAAACAAACAATGGCATTTTGAAGCTGGAGATTCCCAGGTAAGATGTAGTCCCTCCCTCCAATATCTCTGGTTAAACTAGTCCCTCCAATATCTCTGGTTAAACTAGTCCCTCCAATTTCACTGGTTAAACTAGTCCCTCCAATATCTCTGGTTAAACTAGTACCTTCAATATCTCTGATTAAACTAGTCCCTCCAATATCACTGGTTAAACTAGTCCCTCCAATATCTTTGGTTAAATATTTCCAATAGGTATGTACGTGAAATTTATATACTGTATTAATATTCTGTAAACCAGCTTTTATTTATGTTTGAGAAACTTGAAACTTTCACAAGAACACCATCATGAATATTTCTTGCCACAAACCATTCCTATCGTGTCTCTGGTATTTGTTTAAGAAATCTCGGTCGTGAAATTTAGTCGCCTCATCCCTGGTCAATCATTGAATAAAGTCATCACAAACAAAAAATACATGTACACTTTCTATGCATGAAAAATTTGCCGTTAAGACAGTAAATAGGGTTCTCGTGAATAATTTTGTATTGAGAAATGTTATGTTCACAAAAATTTGGACTCCCTTAAAATCATGATTTTGTATGATATTAAAAATAAAGTCTTACAAAGTAGTAATGTTTTAAAAAGTAATTAACTACATTATATTAAAATATGGCAAGTTTCAGTGTTATTTAGGATACTTCAAAGTCAGGTTTGTCACTAGAAATTATTGAAGACGAGTCCCGGATTCATGGTTTATAAGCAGCTTGAGTCCCTTGAGTGCTTTTTACATAAGACAATTAAAATGGAAGCAGTACAAAACATATCAATTTTAAGATTTATTTTTAATCATTCACGACTTGGCCTCGGACAACTAATTGTCCACGCCAACAGAATTACTTCCCCAAATGTCCTATCATCACAACAACCCTATTCAATATTAAACAACATTTTAATCAAATTATTATTGTGATAAAATAGATATGTACTAGTTTTGCTTGCCGACGATCTGTAAAACCTACCAAAGTTTGCAAACTACGCTACTTTCAATTCCAATAAAACTGGCTGTTGGTAAGTTCATATTTAAATATAGATCCTGATTTGTAAAATAAATAAATACGAATTAAAAATAAATGTTCTTCATTTTGTATTGTCTCTAATTATCTTTTTAATATTACATTCTAATTTTCACCTAATTGACTGATGCTAAACAAACAAGTCGGATTGGGACACTGTGAATTCGGTGGTTATTATCTCGGTTCACGAGAGCGTACCATTTTAACTAGATTTTTTCCTACTATGAGTTTTGATTAGGCGTAATACACAATATCAGGGCTTCTAAGTAAAATTAGGATTTTTACTTCGCGTCTGTAACACGTCCGTGGGACTCGCCATATCAGACAAACTTGCGTCCCATATGAATTTTCTGCATCTAGGACGCAGATTCTTGCGTTAGTGACAACCCTGAAAGTGTTTTGTTGATAGGTCATTACTGATGACGTATTAGAGTAACTTTTGATTATTTATAATTACAATTGATCTCTTCAATTAGGAGAGGGATGAATGGATCAACGCAATAGAACAACAAATTTTAAACTCCCTCCAGGGAAATGAAATCAACAAGTCAAACAAGCGCACCACGTCTTCTGACCCCGCTGGGATGCAAGCAATTCGCACTGTCAGGGGAAATAACTCCTGTGCTGACTGTGGGGCACCAAGTATGTCAATCAATTCCACTGATTTGTAGATCTGATATTGAGGGTTATATGTAAAGTTTCTTATCAAATGTTCTGTGTTTGATGTGCATATTTGCTGCATTTTCAAAGTCTTTTAAAAGGAGGAATAACACACCAGAGAAATCTTAAATGGATGAAAAGTGGAGGATATATATAATATTTTGAAAATTTTCAAATTTACCATTGATGTATTTAGTTGAAAAATGCAGTTTTAATAAAAAGTAATTTTAAGAAAAAATTTAAATCCCCAGCACAAATTACAGATCAGCAGTTGACACTTTAACCTACTGAGTTACCCAGCTAGGCAATTAGATTCAAAAGGAATAAATATGTATTGCTGATATTTTTATTTTTCAAAAGGAAGTCGGCCTTTATGACAATGCATTATTCCTCCTTAAACAACAGGATTTGTACATACATGGATGTGATTTTATCTTTGGTGATTGTCTATTACAGATCCAGACTGGGCCAGTATAAATCTAGGAACAATAGTTTGTATCGAGTGCTCAGGAATACATAGAAACTTAGGGACGCACCTGTCACGAGTACGGTCGCTAGACCTAGACGAATGGCCGTAAGTACCAACAAAAAGTCTGTCCTTCCATATTTTGTTCACTGGACATGATAGTTACATACACCCATTTGTCACAAGTACGGTCGCTAGAATTAGACGAATGGCCATAAATACCGACAAAGGTTTGTGCACTGAACCTGATAGTTTATACACACACACTATTCTTACTAATACTTTAATAGTACATAGTACTTTGTTTGGTATGTAAGACTGTTGTTACATCAGATCTATTTATAAACTGAATCCTTGCTGCTAGAAGTGAGTATCTTCAGAAATCAATGGTTTTCCACTCCATTTTATATTATGCATCTAGCAGATGCATTGAATTTTAACTTTAAAATCTAACAAACTGTTGATATATTATGTCACTGAAATTGGAATGCAATGGTTTTCTGGTAACTCGTGAAATTTTTTTACTAGAATGGTGTTAAACTTTATAGACATATTAATATAATTGGGAGACAAGCCTTATTGATTTTCATGTTAAAATATTACCAAGTTTCCTTAACATAAATTTCATTTGACGAAGAGGAAGGCATATATTTTTTTTTTTACAAACATGTCTTGTTATTTGTACAGGCCAGACTTAGTAAGAGTGATGATGTCCATAGGAAATGGAGTAGCAAATAGTGTGTGGGAACATAGCATAAAGAACAGATCAAAACCCAGTCCAACTTCTCCTAGGTAAGGATAAACCGGTTCATACTAACCAGAACAAAGAACAAATGAAACCCCATCCTAATCTCTTTTTGGTATGGCTAAATTGGTTTATACCAAACATGAACATAAAAGCACCCCTTACACCCTCCCTTCCCAGCTTTTCTAGCTTAGGCCAAAATAAAATATTTGTGTGTTTCTGGTTTCACAACCCTAACTATGTTTTTGCTGCCGACTCTAAATATTTTATTGATGATATAGATAAATGAAATAGATATTTGGAATTCTCATACTGGGATTTTTTTTTCACTTACGAGTTTCTTTTATTTACATTTTGACTACTACTGATCTTCAAATGTTTGAAAAGTAATTTTAATGTATATAGACCTGTATTTAATGCGTATCAAAAAGTTGGATTTTGAATAAAATGCTTTAATACAATAAAATATTTTACCTACCTACCCTACCTAATTTTGGGGGAAATGAAATACGAAACACACATATATCTTATTTTGGCCTTCTACTGAATTTCTGTAGACTTAACTCGACTGTTATATTTATCACAGGGATGAAAAGGAGAAGTGGATACGAGGGAAATACGAAACAAAAGAATTTCTGCCTCCTCCCCCTTACCTAGACATAGCTCTAAATCAGGTAACGACAAAATTAAAGGATCTATCTGCTCTCCCTGAATGATTGATTTATAAGACATCGTCCATGATATTGAATATAGGATGAATAATTGTAATACTTTCTGATTTATAAGACATCGTCCATGATATTGAATATAGGATGAATAATTGTAATACTTTCTGATTTATAAGACATCGTCCATGATATTGAATATAGGATGAATAATAGTAATACTTTCTGGTTTACAGCAATTAATAGATGCATTAGTGCGTGAAGACATTAGGAATATTATATTAGTGCTTGGTCACAGTCGTGCCGATGATATAAATTGTCCGTACAGTAAGGATGACGGCCGTACGGCGCTCCACATCGCAGCTGCCCTCGGAAACGTGGTCTACGTACAGCTCCTACTGTGGGTAAGTTGTCAACATCAATATCTGTGTTGGTTGATTCACTCTTTTGTCAACATCAGTGTCTGTGTTGGTTGATTCCCTCTTTTGTCAACATCAATGTCTGTGTTTTTTCCCTTATCATTTCCATATGCAATCAAACTTTTGTCGAGTCATTTGAATTAAGAGAGTCATAAATCAATCCATGCATTCACAGTACTGGTGAAGCTGATCGGGCAGAAATTGCCCCATGCTGCCGTTGCATTTATCTGTCAACAACATGAACAAACTGGGCAGTTATTATTCAATTTATAATTTTAACTTATTTACTGTCAATATTGTCCTTGTTCTTAATACCTTTAATACAAATGAAGGTTTGTTGACTTGATCTGAGAGTGTCTGTGGAAGAGCAATAAAGACAAATAAAATGCAACGGTTCACCTTAATTCAAAATTTATAAATTGCTACTATGAATGTGGATGTTTGATAGCTTTCACTTTTACAGTACAATGCCAATGTAAAGGTGGTGGATCATGAGGGACGGAATGCGTTATGGTATGCAAAAAGTTCTGGTTCTAATGAGTGTGTGGAACTTCTAATGAACAATGGCTGCCCGGAACACCCCACATTACCACGGCGACGAGGAAGCAGTGCTCAAGCCGGCAAAAATGACGTCTTTGAAAAATTACCCGCCAGTGTTATTTAACTGTAACCATGGTTACTATGTGATTTATTGGGTATACTACTGCCATTGTCAACCATAGTCGTGCCGTTCATTGGGAACTAGAGATGAAAATTCGTAACAAGTGTGAAATCCATGTTTAGTAGTACACAAATGGCTCAAATTTTCTTCAAGACATACAGAATTGATATTACATTGAGAAAAGGATTGAAGAGCAAGTTTTCTCTATTTTTTATGCAATATTGATGCCTGTTTAAAACGAATCTCAAAGATAAAGAAATAATTGAGTTGATGAGAAGTTCAGTATTGGTTGTCGCGACATTTTGTGATATGAATCAATGATTTTAAAACCTTAGAAATTCCCCGCTCCACCGTGACCTAATTAATATAAAAGCTGTCTTTAGTAAGTCAATATATCAATGTATTTACTGCAATACATATATTTTATTTATAGAAATATATCAAAGACGTTGTCGATATTTATTGAACGATTGTGAGTTATTGTGCAAGACCTATGCCTGTCTGTGTGATGTTGCGGGGCTTTGATCAGAGGAATTTGAAGGTTGAGAACATCCCCTTTTTAAGCATATTAGAATGTTAACTTTTTTGTAACAGTATTTATATCTTTAACAATTTATTTTTCTTTCAATTTTTACATAGGTTGATATGCCAATACTTGTGTGTGGATGAGATTTGATATCAGTATTTAAATTATGAACACAATCTGTATAGGTCAAGTCTAATCTTCTCTGTTTATGTGCCTTTGTAAGGAAAGCATCGTATTCTTTTAATGAGAGTGTTATTGTTACTTCTTAGGTCTTCTTCTGATCTTCTTAATGTTTGAATCATTGTCTCTGAGATGTTTTGTCAGGTTGTGATAGACTGATATTCAGTAATGTATCAAAGAAAACAAAGAAAAAAAGAAGAATTTACAAATAAGCTCAGATATGGCTCCCTAGTTATAAAAGAACATATCGGTGTGTCTATACTCTAGTGTAAGCTGTCAAACATTACAAATTTTGTACATAGGCTGATCATTTGTCCTAGGAATCTTGTAATCTGATATCAATGGCCGTTTCGGCAATTATGTGCAATATGACCCGACTTCTGGTGGCATTACTCAGCATTTTATGTCTGCATTTCACAAGGTGTCCACTCATCATTTTCTGCATATCGTCAAAAAATGTCAAGCTGGTTCAAATCTCAAAGTTGTTTTCCATCACAGTCCTGTGATCTTGGTCTTCGTATTCAAATGTTCCACACAAATTTTGGACCAGTTTTTAATCCTTGTAGTGAAATGTATGTAAACCCAATGATGAATTTGTGTGTGAAATTTAATGCTTTTTGATTAAAAACGGCAACAATTTGTCAACTACATGTATATGTAAGACTTTGCCCCTTCTTCATAGAATTTTTAGCAACATGTACAGTATTTGCAAAACGGTCACTTCAAAGCATTTTGTATTCAGAAACTGCATTAGTAATTAAATGTCTCCTTCTGTTAGTTGATCAAATGAAGAAGTCTTGCCGCTGTATCGTGCTAAATACTCCACAGCTTGTAATTGTGCTTAGTCCCATCCACCATTGAACAGCTCGAGTGAGTGTGTGTGTGTGTGTCTCTGAGTGTGAATGTCTCATTGGTAGGTTTCATGTGTATTAGTGAACAGAAGTCACAGAATTAAAGAAATGGAAATCTCCACAGACTCTTGTTTTTTATTTGAATGGCGGCCTTCATTGACACAACTAAAAGTTGACACCCATACAGTACGTGTATTTATGTAGCGTATTTAAAATTTGGCGTAGTCGGAGCTGATGCTCCATTTCGGCATGATCATGGTGAAGCACTTCTATGTACGAGAATGGGTAAATAGAGAAATTCATAGCGCAACTAGAAATTAGCAATCTTGCTTCACCACCAAACAATCTCACTATTAAGGAGAACAATAATAGGCATTATTACTGTTCGATCCTGTTCATGTAATGTTTTTTGCATTAATCAAATATTTCTTACACACACAATTTCACTAAGATATGTGTACACACAGTACAATGAAGTATAACTCCCATGGACTTAACTGTTTCAAGATAATGTACATGTTGGTGTTTTGCATTGGAGGCTATGAAGAAGTATCTATATAAGGACAAAATGAGAGATGTAACTCTACTCCAGTACTTTATGAAAAATTGAAGAATATTTCTATATTGGAAGTTTACTGTAACAAAATAAGAATATTTCTATATTGAAGTTTACTGTAACAAAATAAGAATATTCTATATTGAAGTTTACTGTAACAAAATAAGAATATTTCTATATTGGAAGTTTACTGTAACAAAATAAGAATATTTCTATATTGAAGTTTACTGTAATAAAATAAGAATATTTCTATATTGAAGTTCACTGTAACAAAATAAGAATATTCTATATTGAAGTTTACTGTAACAAAATAAGAATATTCTATATTGAAGTTTACTGTAACAAAATAAGAATATTTCTATATTGGAAGTTTACTGTAACAAAATAAGAATATTTCTATATTGAAGTTTACTGTATCAAAATAAGAATATTCTATATTGAAGTTTACTGTAACAAAATGTGAAGATACAATAACGGGTGCACAACAAATGAAAGTTATTTACAGATGAAAGCTGCTTTGGTACCCTGTTGCGCAATAATTAATGCACTAATAATAATGATATCACGTTGCTTTGGAAAATGTAGATCCTACCGAGCCTAATTAAATTACAGAATTTATTTCTTCTTTTTCTTTTTCCCGGACTTCTTCCCACTCTTTGGTTTCGTACTTTTGGCACTTTTTGCGGAGCGCCCCCTGGTGGCTGGTGCTGATTTGCTGCGCTTTTTGTCCCCTTCTTCAGACTTTGGTCTAGGTACGTATTCCACTCTTTGACCTTGACACCGAGGCTATGAAAGGGAATATAGTAACATGGTTTATCCGCTTCAAATTGATAATGAGATATAAATCTTATCAACTTATCTGGTTGTACACGCGGCATTTATCTAGCAGTAGGGAACACTTAAACTTTATTATCAAATCATTTACGATTAAATATTGTTTAAACTAAGTAAAACATACCTGGTTGCACACACGGCATTTGGTTGGTTCTTTCATCTCGCCGGTAAAGTCGCCTTTCAGACATTCCTTACAATAGCGTGTTCCGCACCATTTGCACATGTATGTCTAGGTAATCAAAGAAATCATGTTTATCAGTTTATAATGATTTAGATACGTAATCAAAAAATCATAAGTTTATGTATGTCAGAGGCGGATCCAGCACCGGGGGGGGGGAACCACCCACCCCAACCCATATGATTCATTTTTTATTCAAATATGTGTATGTCTAAAACCACTAAGTTTTACATGTGTTATTTTGTCATAACTTCGCTGCTGGTCCCCCTTCAGGGGCGGATCCAGAAATTGCGGGGAGGGGGGAGGCAACTTTATGTGGCTGGTGGGGGCCCATGGGTCAAAGCTCCTGGATTTTACAGATTTTATAGGGCTTAAAATATGCCTTCTATATTGTCATTATAACTTTTCTGTCATTTTTAATATTGATTGATTGAATATTGTTTAACGTCCCTATCGAGACTCGCTCATATGGAGACGTCACCACTGCCGGTGAAGGGCTGCAAAATTTAGGCAATGGCCATTGAGCGGGGGGGGGGGGGGGGTCTTTATCGTGCCACATCTGCCGTGACACGGGACCTCGGTTTTTGCGGTCTCATCCGAAGGACCGCCCCATTTAGTCGCCTCTTGCGACAGGCAAGGGGTACTAAGGACCTATTCTAACCCGGATCCCCACGGGATTCATTTTTGATAAGGTGAAATTAATAAAATGACGCAAATTTTAAGGGTTTGGGGGAAAATGTGGAAGTAATTCATTAAATCAAAAGATTTTGTCATTTATTTCTTCGAGAATGGAAGAAATTTTCTAAACAAGAGACCACGATTTAAACTTAAATTTGAAAATTTTAGGGGGAGGGGCTGCCCCCCCCCCCTTCCAAATCCGCCACTGAGGGCTTCGTCTTGGACCTACTGGGAACTTTAATACCGTCTCCAACCTTTTACTGCATCACTCCCCGTTAAGAAATTTAAGGGTCCGTCACTGTATGTCTAGTCTAGGTTACAATCAAGAAAATTGGAGATTTATTAATCGGTACAATTTTCAATTTTGTGGAAATTGCTACACATCGTGATCGATTTTAAATTACAATCCTTTCAAGAGTTTCAATCTCAGTGACCTTGTAAGATTACAGGTCGATGTACATTTGTTCGTGTATCGATTGTGTTAAAGTACATCATAACAAATATATATTGACCGACCAATGTATATTTGAACTGGGATTTCTGGCTTCTAGTGTAGAGTTAGCGATGTTCGTAACTACCATCTCCGATATATATATATATATATATATATATATATATATATATATATATATATATATAACTATATATATATAACATGCTTCTGATATCATATTGTACATACTTTTGATGTGATATTATATTACGTGCTTTGATACAGCCATCAAAAAAAATATATAAGATTCATTTCTCAAGTATTGCATTTAGACAGTAGAAATTTGGGCAAATCTAAACAGAGGGGGGAAAACCTGAATAGACAACAAACAACTTACTGTGTTGGGAAGAGCACATCCCCACCGGCACATTGTGATGGTATTATGTAAGCTCGCAGACAAAAACAGGCAGGTTGTATTTCACCGAATTTAAATGTCAACGAAATGACAGAGTTCAGAAGAAAAAAAATCACATCATAATCGGATTCCAGTTTGTTAAACAGGAAAAATAAATATGAACGGACTTAACAACCCCAAGATGGCGGCGTAAATCTGTAGTCTCCAGGGACCAAGATATTGATCGAAAATTAAATATATATCTCTCGCTAATATCACCCGCTATCCATCAAAACGTCTTCCAGTCTCGGCCATCACCTTGTCGTGTTCGAGTGTTCGGTTCGATAGCGCTGGGTCTATCTACAAACACTTAACAACGCCAGTTTTTAAATCCGTGTAATTTCCCCCGACTTTTCGCTTACATATATCATTTCCCACTGTGTTAGAATTTAATTCAATTTTTAAATATTGATGTATTTGACACGCTATATGTGTTCTTTCTGACGTGCCTTTATTGGAGTTGTTGAAATAAGACCTTTAATTTCCTACTCTTCCTTTAAGACGCCGATAATTGAATTGCAGCAATGAAAGATTTGATAGTGCTAATTCACTCATTTTAAGAGACATATCTATGTAATTCAAACAAGCTTTTTCGTTCCCACGTCCTTCAGAATTAGTGGGGTGAAACAACAAGAGGTGGTAAATACCTCTCGAAATTGTTAAATCGCAGAGGAGGAAGTGGTGGATTCAGAGTTGGAAACTTCACCCAGATATTTTGTGACATGGGAGAAAATGAGACTGTTAAATATTGGTTCTGATAGTGATATTGCATGTTAACAAAAAAGGTTGTGATAACAACACTTGATTAATCTCATAACATAGATTTTAATCATTTTATACAATCAAACATACCAAAAGACCCCAATATCCCAGGACCTAGTGTATCACACGTCTACAGCCCCCAATATTCTAGGACCTAGTCTATCTCACGTCTACAGCCCCTAATATTCCAGGACCCAGTGTATCACAGGTCTACAGCCCCCAGTATTCCAGGACCCAGTGTATCACAGGTCTACAGCCCCCAGTATTCCAGGAACCAGTGTATCTTATGTTTACAGCCCCCAATATTCCAGAACCTATAGTGTACCACAGGTCAACATTCCCCAATATTCCAGGACCTAGTCTATCTCACGTCTACAGCCCCCACTTTTCGAGGTCCTAGTGTATCACAGGTCTAAAACTCCAATATTCCAGGACCTAGTATATCAGTAACTTCGTACAGGATCTCTCTCATTCATATGTCGATTCGATATATCCCTGTGAACTCGAAATAAAAAACGCCACAGTCATCCACTTCTGCTTCATTCTTAGATATTTTATTGAAAATGGATAGGCAAACTATAACAACTCCACTTTACGATTAACGAGATTTCAGCTTCCCATATTTATGTAGCAATATTCCATCACCACCTGCATATAGTGTTTATATCTTCAACTGATTCGATACACAAGAGCTTGTTCTGCGCAAGATCAGTATTTAAATTGAGGCAGGCTACTGACAAACAAGTTGATGGTACAGGGGTTTCAACAGTCTCATTTGAAGTAAGCTTTTCGCAAATTCTATGGTCGTTATAACGATCTACTTTGCCAATACAACCTACCATTGGATCAAATGCTGTCCAACTTGTTTCATACCAATTGTTAGGCCATTCTTGGCACACTAATTTTGACTATGGATAACTCCGTTTACTTGATTAAGATATAGGGCCCACGGCGGGTGTGACCGGTCAACAGGGGATGCTTGCTCCTCCTGGGCACCTAATCTCACCTCTGATGTGTCCAGGGGCCGGTCCGTGTTTGCCCAACTCTCCATTCTGTATTGCTTGTAGGAGTTATGAGATTGATTGCTGTTCATTACCTTCACCTTTCAGTAACTTTGTACAGGAACTGTCTCAGTAACTTTTTTGTACAGGAACTCAGTCTCAGCAACTTTGTACAGGAACTCTCCGAGTCTCAGTAACTTTGTACAGGAACTCTGTATCTTTGTACAGGAACTCTCAAGAGTTTCAGTAACTTTGTACAGGAACTCTCCGAGTCTCAGTAACTTTGTACAGGAACTCTCCGAGTCTCAGTAACTTTGTACAGGAACTCTCAAGTCTCAGTAACTTTGTACAGGAACTCTCAGAGTCTCAGTAACTTTGTACAGGAACTATCTGAGTCTCAGTAACATTGTACAGGAACTCTCAGAGTCTCAGTAACATTGTACAGGAACTCTCCAAGTCTCAGTAACATTGTACAGGAACTCTCCGAGTCTCAGTAACTTTGTACAGGAACTCTTCGAGTCTCAGTAACTTTGTACAGGAACTCTTCGAGTCTCAGAAACTTTGTACAGGAACTCTCTGAGTCTCAGTACCTATGGTGATAACACTAAATCAAAGTAAGCTTCCTGGCTTTTTTTTAATGAAAACATTGAAAATAAATAATAATAAGTATAACTCTGACAACATTTGCTGATATACATGCCATGTTTTTACGACTGAATGTAAAAAGAATGACCTCATTCACACCCTCCACTGTCACCTTCCCAAATAACGAAGGCAAACCACAGCACGATGTTCCATTGTGTTAGACACAGAAATATTGCGTTGTAATACTTTAAGTCTGTACCATTAGATGGTCCAAGAATTATGTATACCTTTGGAATTAGCTTTTTATACTGCCAGTATTATCAACAACAAGTTCATTACATTCTATCGCTAATCAACTGCTTTTGTCAGATAAAATTATTGTAACACTTATACATAGGATTTCTTGTTTCATCATAACACATTTGTAACACAAACTTAATTCACAGAATCAGCACATGATTATCAAATATTTGATTCAAAAGCACCCCAAAACCATTTTAATCATGAATTCACAATCATCATTAATATCGTCTGTTTAAGTCCGTCTGATGCATACAATCACGTATTTAACATAGTAGTACTTTATCAAGACTTGGCCCAGGTGAAATGGATGACAGAAGAGCCTCATTATCAACAATCAAATTATATTGCTTTGTGTTATCTTATCTCCATCAAAAATGTTCAAAAATCGGTATATTGCGAATAGCATAGAAAAAGATTTCGCACAAAAAAATTGATGTGCACTTAAATTCCATGTACATGTATCTGATGAAAACATTTAAATGACTGTGATAGAGATATCTCTTGGATACTAAACATAAAAATAGAACACATGCACATCACAGCCGTCTGATTTTGAATAGGATGAATGTTGTGTAAATTGATTACAACAAATAGCACTGCTGTGTCCCTGACACGATGATATTGTACATTAGTAATATGTTGGCATAAAATCTTTAATGACATGATTAATGATGAACTTAATTATCTCCCTTTACCTTTGCCAAAGGTACAAGAAAACAAAATGAGACCAGTATAACAACATGTAAATGTATAAAACTCTAGAGAACGCGTCAGTTAGCTGTCTTCCTCCTCCTCCTCTTCCTCCTCTTCTTGTCCGTTCACTTCCAGGCGCAATTTTTTACAGGTTTCCTCTGTATCTAAGTCCCCATTTTCACTGTCATTCGTTGAGTTTGCTTTTCTTTTCACGGGGTCTGTGATTCCCTTTGATTCTTCTTCCGGGCTTGTGTCTGCCAGACCCTTCAACTCTTCTGCAAAATCCGACAAACCAAATTGCTGGGCTATTCGCATTCCTTCATCAAATAAGGTGTTCTGCATGGCTGGTTTAGATTTGAGCAGTTCCCCTGATGCGTACAGGTGTTGTCTGATCTGTTGGTTGAAATCTTCACCATCTCCAGAATTATTTGGTGATGATGCTCCACTTGGAAAATCAGAGCCTGAAAATTTAAAGTAAACCAACTTGAACAATCAATGACAATAAATCATTTAGAAGAGGTGCATTTTACCAACTACAGTAAAACATGGTTACAGCAAAAACATTGATAATGAATTCACACTTGCAGCAAAGTAATTTCGTTCCCTGTAGTTACATTTATAATGAATCACTTCACTAAGTTTTACTGTAGAACACACAAAATTAGCCACATACAGATTTAAAATTTGAGCAGTGATAAAAAATTTTTTTTAATCATTTCACTAACACACAATACATATCCTGGTATTACTGTAAATAATAATTGATAAATCAAAAAACATAAATGTAAATTTGAAGAAACGTGTAAAGAAAGTTTACCTGTATCATCATCAAATGCTGTTCCCATGGTTAACCTAAAATAATAATAAATAAATAAATCTTTACAAGCATACACAACTGACAAGTACATGTACTTCATGAATGAAAATGTTTACAGTTAAATTTCATATCAGTAGGATATATCCATATTCCACCTACAGTACTGTAGGATCAACTCGTTACTTTATCACTTATAACAGGTATTGATATCTTTATTAAAATTAAGCATAAAAAAATGGAGTGTATGTACATTTAAATGTTTGCTATCAAATCAACGATGACAACATGAGTTCATATGGAGTTGTTTTAATTATATCTTCCGTAATTTGTAAATATTTAAAAACTTTCACAATTTATGAATATTTTCAAACCTATGAATATTTTCAAACCCAAATTTTTTTCCCAATCTTCTTTTCACCCAATCTTCTATTATCAAGGAGATGCTTAATTACTTTAAATCTGACCTTATGCTACCTATTAAATAATTGAGCTGGTTTGAACATTATAAAATAAACCTGTCAGCAGATTTCTAAAGGTGGATTCCTTAGGTACAATGACGTATAAAAACAAGAAATTTAGCACCAATGCTACCCACAAATTAAAAATTGTATTCAAATGCTCTAGACATCTTGGACCTATTGGCATGTCCAGTCGTACCAATCATCAATAAAGTAGCTCTGTTCTATCTGTGTTTGTAGTGAGTTCGACTTACTGTGGCCTGTTCTGAGTTTGTAGTGAATTTGTCTTAGTGTGGCCTGTTCTGAGTTTGAAGTGAGTATGACTTACTGTGGCCTGTTCTGAGTTTTCAGCGAGTTTGACTTACTGTAGCCTGTTCTGAGTTTGTAGTGAGTTTCTCTTACTGTGGTCTGTTCTGAGTTTGTAGTGAGTTTGTCTTAGTGTGGCCCGTTCTGAGTTTGAAGAGAGTTTGTCTTAGTGTGGCCTGTTCTGAGTTTGAAGGGAGTTTGTCTTGCTGTGGCCTGTTCTAAGTTTGAGTTACTGTGGTTTGTTCCGAGTTTGCAGGGAGTTTGCCTTACTGTGGCCTGTTCTGATTTGCAGGGAGTTTGTCTTACTGTGGCCTGTTCTGAGTTTGTAGTGAGTTTGACTTACTGTGGCCTGTTCTGAATTTGAGGTGAATTTGACTTACTGTGGCCTGTTCTGAGTGTGAAGTGAGTTTGTCTTACTGTGGCCTGTTCTGAGTTTGTAGTGAGTTTGTCTTGCTGTGGCCTGTCCTGAGTTTGAATGGAGTTTGTCTTACTGTGGCCTGTTCCGAGTTTGACTTACTGTGGCCTGTTCTGAATTTGAAGTGAATTAGACTTACTGTGGCCTGTTCTGAGTGTGAAGTGAGTTTGTCTTACTGTGGTCTGTTTGGAGTGTGAAGTGAGTTTGTCTTACTGTGGCCTGTTCTGAGTTTGAAGTGAGTTTGTCTTACTGTAGCCTGTTCTGAGTTTGCAGCGAGTTTGTCTTAGTGTGGCCTGTTCTGAGTTTGAAGGAAGTTTGTCTTACTGTGGCCTGTTCTGAGTTTGTAGTGAGTTTGTCTTACTGTGGCCTGTTCTGAGTTTGCAGCGAATTTGTCTTAGTGTGGCCCGTTCTGAGTTTGAAGAGAGTTTGTCTTACTGTGGCCTGTTCTGAGTTTGTAGTGAGTTTGTCTTACTGTGGTCTGTTCTGAGTTTGAAGCGAGTTTGTCTTACTATGGCTTGTTATAAGTTTGAAGGGAGTTTACTTACTGTGGCCTGTTCTGAGTTTTCAGCGAGTTTGACTTACTGTAGCCTGTTCTGAGTTTGTAGTGAGTTTCTCTTACTGTGGCCTGTTCTGAGTTTGTAGTGAGTTTGTCTTAGTGTGGCCCGTTCTGAGTTTGAAGAGAGTTTGTCTTAGTGTGGCCTGTTCTGAGTTTGAAGGGAGTTTGTCTTGCTGTGGCCTGTTCTAAGTTTGAGTTACTGTGGTTTGTTCCGAGTTTGCAGGGAGTTTGCCTTACTGTGGCCTGTTTTGAGTTTGCAGGGAGTTTGTCTTACTGTGGCCTGTTCTGAGTTTGAGGTGAATTTGACTTACTGTGGCCTGTTCCAAGTTTGAAGTGAGTTTGACTTACTGTGGCCTGTTCTGAATTTGAGGTGAATTTGACTTACTGTGGCCTGTTCTGAGTTTGTAGTGAGTTTGTCTTACTGTGGCCTGTTCTGAGTTTGTAGTCAGTTTGTCTTACTGTGGCCTGTTCTGAGTTTGAAGGGAGTTTGTCTTGCTGTGGCCTGTTCTAAGTTTGAGTTACTGTGGTTTGTTCTGAGTTTGCAGGGAGTTTGTCTTACTGTGGCCTGTTTTGATTGTGAAGTGAGTTTGTCTTACTGTGGTCTGTTCAGAGTGTGAAGTGAGTTTGTCTTACTGTGGCCTGTTCTGAGTTTGTAGTGAGTTTGTCTTACTGTGGCCTGTTCTGGGTTTGTAGTGAGTTTGTCTTACTGTGGCCTGTTCTGAGTTTGTAGTCAGTTTGTCTTACTGTGGCCTGTTCTGAGTGTGAAGCGAGTTTGACTTATTGTGGCCTGTTCTGAGTTTGTAGCGAGTTTGACTTACTGTGGCCTGTTCGGAGTTTGTAGTGAGTTTGACTTACCTCCTCTGTTTGCGAATGAGTTCGCTCTGTTCCGTGTACAGTTGAAGTTGACTGGCGGTGGCCTGTTCTATTTGAGTCTGAAGTGAGTTCACCAGGTCCGTTTGGTTGTTTTCTTTCGCTGTGACTAACTGCGCTTTGAGCATTTCTTGGTTTTGAGTTACAACAGTCAACTCTGCCATCAAACGAGACATTTTCTCCTGAAAATATTCATCAGATTAATGAATAATTCTGAAGATAAAATCTGAGGTATTATTTGCTCTTCTTTCTGAAAATCAAATAAATTAGTAAGGTAGCTCACTACATCAAAACTTATACATATTATGACACCACATGATGGAGATTCAAATGTTTTGTGAATATACTTGTATCGATCAATTTGCTCGTTTATCTGTGAAGCTCAGTGCATACAGTATTGGGTTACTGAACCACAGATCTCAGGTTAATGAACTACAGATCTCAGGTTACTAAACCACAGATCTCGGGTTACTGAACCACAGATCTCGGGTTACTGAACCACAGATCTCGGGTTACTGAACCACAGATCTCAGGTTACTGAACCACAGATCTCGGGTTACTGAACCACAGATCTCAGGTTACTGAACCACAGATCTCGGGTTACTGAACCACAGATCTCAGGTTACTGAACCACAGATCTCGGGTTACTGAACCACAGATCTCAGGTTACTGAACCACAGATCTCAAGTTCAAATCTGCCAGTGTCTTTTGCGTTATTCATCAAAATGAATTTTTGAAAATCATGTTTTTTTTGCATATATTTATTGGGGGGTTGCCTTTTTTGACATATGTACCTGTAGTCATAGTACATATCATTATATCTTTCACGATTAAATCATTTCGTGCTGATCTGATAAACTTTTTCAAGGTGTAGTGAGCCACCTTCAGCAGTCTTTTGTTTCACAAAGATGTAGCATGATTAATCAAAAAAAATAAAATCTGCAATATGAAAATTATATTTAAAATTCAAATATATTCCAATCAATTTGCCTGCAAAAATTTCCTTCAATATAAAGTAAAAAAAAAGTTTAGACTTACGGAGTCCTCCGGATTTTTTACCATCCCCGGATTACTCTCGCACAGATTGACATACATCTGTAAAAACCCGCTGTCTAACTTTTTCTTCCCCCCGCCAGAGCTCCCCGAGACGCCACTAAGCATCAGGTCGTTCAATCTGTAAGGTAATAGGAGCTGGTAAGTCAGAAGGTGACGTAGTAAAGATCGTTAACGAGAACTCTGTCATTTTGGGAATGCCATCTTTGATCAAGAACCAACACATCCACAACTTAAATTATCACAAAACAGAAAAGTGTTATGCAAATAGTAGTGTTAAAACTTGACATGTATTTCTTTACATGTGGAAAAAAGAGAAATAGTTCAAATTGCTTCTATGTTATAAAGCTATAGAATACAATACAGATTGCAAACAGAATAATTAACGGCAACAAGGAAGAGCCAAAGTCAATTTGTGTTTCACAGAACTCGGGAGGTGTTGGGTTATTGATCTAGGGAGAGATATGCGCTGTGTCAGTATCACTACATACACACACACACACACACACAGTACAAGAGTTACAGTTAGGTACTCGTTGTGCACAGAAATCAGAGTGAGAGAGGAAAAATAAAACATGATTCAAATATGACTGATGAAAATGAGAGAAAATAACAGGTGAAAACAAAACTAGTTACCTCTTGGCGGACGGCAGAGTTAACATGTCTGAAGCCCTGAAAAGTACAAAAAATTGTCCAGTTCATACCACCATCCCCGCAAGCTTAGGTTAGAAGAATCCAGGGTCAGAAAAACTCGTTAATTTTTAACAATTTGACAATTTGGTACTCGGACCTATTACTACAAATTAATTCATAAATTATAAACATCAAAATTCAGCAGAGAAAGAGAATAAAACACAAAGACCTATATCAACAGAACAGCAACTTGAAACACTAAACTGGAAAAAAAAAAATGAAATTTGATAATCTCTCAGTGTTATCAGTCATTTTGAATGCAAAAAATAAACAACTGGAACAAAACAAAGTCTACTGGACATCAGTAACCACTTTTAACCTGGCATGCTTTATTAGTTCATTAACATTCAACATGTTCGTCACCTAAGATACGTTCTGGTTAGCCACATATAGATGGATTTAATGTGAGTTGTGTCCCTTTATCCATGAAGAAAAAATAAACATGCACAATTAATCTATCATTCTCTATACTGTATGTCCCACAACCCCCTCCTCTGCATTACGAATGGATCTAAATTATTTTTTATGGCCTGCTCCTGTTTAGCTCACCTTGAGAATTGATAATTATCCTACACAGAATTATAAGAGAGTATGTCACATTTCAATGTAATAATCCTCCGATTGCATTATTTACGCATTACAAGATGGCATTCCATTATACGGCATTTATTTTGGAGGGGTTATGTAATGTCATCAGTTCAAAAATATTTCTGAAAAACACATGTACTTCAAATATAGGTTTCAGAGGCTTGGGTCAACCTTCGATGGAAGTTCAAACCCTATCAGATGAAAATTTGTACCTGGAATGTCCTTTTGAGTACTGATAGCCGCTGTCGCGGACCACTTGACGAGCCAAAGGGAACAGATCCTCTCGCCTCGTCAGTAACGTGGGCATATGTCTGCACAACTGAGCTGCTGCTTCATTCACAGATATCTGACAAGACACAGTACTCCATTACAAACAAACCACAGTATACACACTAGCATTATTAGATTTCCTATACAGATACTTCTAGCAATTTTGAAGGTCTATTGCATTTCCCAATTAAACAAAACAAAAAACAAAAATAGACTGATATTCATCAGTCTTTTAGCAAGAAAGTAATCATTCAAAAAATTTTGATTCACAAAAATATCAATGTCGAACTTTCCAAAACTTTACAAAATGTCAGATATTCTTTATCCCCTCTGTAAAAAGTGTTGCAGTTCATGAATACATCTTTTTAAGAACTGGACTATCACAATCCGTTAACACTGACAGGGGGTGTGTGATGACTGCACCACAGTCAATACGCTAGAGTTTAGAATGAATTTTGAGTACACGCATAGTACCAATGCTTGGCCTTCAATAGTTAGGGGAAATGGAAATGAAAAATAAAGCAACCAAAGGCATACTCTTAAGAAAAAATCTGCAATGGGGGAGGATATTGAAATTCTAATTTTAAACCTGTAGTTCTAAGTTCTGAACAGGCAATACATCATGGCCACCTGATTCTTATTGAAAGAACTGTTATTGTATATGTCAAAACCTGCTCTTTAACTATCTATATATCTATTGTGTGAACATCAAATGAAATTGACTATTTTTTTGTCAAAGATTTACCTCATGCAATGACATTGGCTTCTCTGATTTTCGTTTCGAGTCAAAGCGACCATATATTGCAGCATATTTTCGTAAATGCTCCATTCTGTTTGGCTCATCTTCTGATGAACTGTTGATTAATTGCTGTAAATTAAACCACATCAGATATCAGTACAAGTGGTGTCAAATGGCAGCCTAAGATAACTAAATACTTACAATGAAACTGTCTACAATGGCAGACAGGAAACAGTAAGCCCCCAATCTTCCTCAGGGTACCAATACCACACAGGATCACGCTGAATAAAATCTTCAGGGTAATAGTACAGTAGATTCCTTATTTTACGCCAGTACTTAATATCACAAATGACTTGTAGACGTAAAATCGGGAGAACATGAATTGGTCAGTTTACAATATCAAAATAAAAACGAGTAATTTTATTTTGTGAGTGGCGCTTCTCGCGAAATTACATGATAATAAATTCCTCACATATATTTAGGAATCAACAGTAAGGTCTCAGATAGCAATGCCTAGTACTTTATTTTGTACAACAGAAGGCATTTCTTTGCTGTTGACAGCTGCTCCACCCCTAACATTTGGATTCTTCATTTAAGCTCACCATGATTTCTTTATTAATAGGTTTCTTCATGTTTAGTTTCTTCATGTCGAAGGGAGGCAATTCTTTGGCAAGTCGTGCGGCCGCCTGAGCGATGGCGTTTATTTGACTCTCCACCAGGATGGGAGTGGGGGTAGGGGAGGTGGAGGAAGCTGGCCTCAGCTGCTGTTTCTCTGTCTGAAAAACAAACCCAAATATATCCTCTATAACATGGTACATTTTGGGTATGTAATCTTAAGAGAACAATCAGAATATGATTTGCACACAAGTCAGTATTGGTATATGACTAAAATGTTTCGGTCGGTAGTTTTTGACATATAATAAGATAGACAAGAGTTTGTTGCTATTTAAACTATTTAACTTAAAGATAAATCTATATTAGTATATCACTTAAAGACAAGTCTACTATGGCTTATAACTTGCTTTCACCATAGATAATGAATACATGTTTGTTGCAAACTACATGTAGTTTGATCTGGTTTTTTAGTTACCACTGTCTGCGTAATCATTACCACATATGGAGCGCCATCAAGGTCATAGGGTGCATTGGTTGTTCAATTTAACATAACGAATGGGTCAACGGTATGATATTTCAGTACTTAAATCTAATTGAAATTTTTCTAAAAATACAAAAAAATATAAATATAAACAATAAAATGTCTTTCTTTGTTGTTTTATTGGGTGATGAAGGTAGCAATCATTGCAGAAAAAAATTGCATAACCCACTAACACAGTATATGAATTTTTTCTGCAATGCCTGCTACCTTCATCACCCAATGAAACAACAAAGAAAGCAATTTATTGTTTGTGTAACTTACACAGAGGTCTTTGCTGTCACTTTCATGAGATGAGTTGGAGTTATTGGTGGCCGGCCCTGGACTGACGCTGGGGGCCCAGCCTACAGAGGAAGATGAGGAACTGGTGGTCATGGTTACAGTAGGATACACAGGCTGGGAGAGTTCTACCTTAGGGACTGTTGTTACCATGGTTGCTAGATGTGACGAGGGAGTGGTGATTGTCTGGGGTGACACATGGGATGATGATGCTGGTAGAGAGCTTTGGAAGGCTGCTGTAAAAAAAATTATTTAAATTTTATACTCCTGTAAAAAACCAACATTTAGATATTATACTCCTGCACTGTACACATATTTTCATATGTAAAATTTTTATGGTTTTAGAAAACAGCAGATTTATGGGAGCAAAAGAGTTGTCATTCTTGATGGTAGTACATTCGATTTAAATTTGTGTTCAATGTCTCGACTATGGAAACAACAAATATTAAACGTTAAAAAAAATCACTGATTTTATAGTATGTCAGCCAAGTTCGATTTAACGCTGAAAGTCAATAAAACACTGTGTTCTCTGAACACACAATCACATTCAAGTTTGAGGTCTACAGAAGACCCGAATCAATTACCTGGGTTTTGAACAAATTCCTGGAGTGCCTTCTGAAGCCTGCGGACATGGAGGGGTTTACTCGCCATTCCAACGAGAGCCATGATCTCCAGAAACTCCTCCTCCCCTGCTTCACACAGCTGCTGTACATCATCTCCTCCTACAACCAATCAAAAAGCCTGTTACATCTCAATTCAACCATTCATAGATAAGGTTCCTTTCAATGAATCTTACGGTTCATAAAGAACTTTGATTTTCTTTTAACTAGTGGGGAAAAAAACCCCCAAAAAAACCAATGTTCTAGAGGCAAAAATGTGCATCCAATATATTCAGCAATGCAGTAGTAATCAAAGGAAGGATTTATAATGTGCAAATAAACCCTTCATTGGTCAAAAACTGGATCTGACCATGCTCTTTCAAAACTTTCTCTAGTATTCGCAATATCGGAGAGTTATCAATGAAATCCTAGTTCTAGAATTAATCAAAGATTTAACTCTACTATATCGTAACTTGAGAAGCAAAGTGATTACTTTTCAAAATATACTTGACACAGGAATTTATCATGGTTCTTTTTCCTACTGCTTGACATAGGCTGAATATTTCTCCTTTCACAGATGATAAAAACTCTTGAACTGAAGAAATACCCTATACATATGATTGAATATGATTTTTTAACAAAAATACTTTATGTTTATACAGTGCTCTGTCAACATCCCCCCCTCCCCCCTGTTATAATGCCACCCCTGCTTATTGCTGAAAATCCTAAGGAACAGATTTCTCCCCATGTTAACACCCATTATAATGCCAACCCTGCATAATGCCATATGCCACTGATTTTCACACATGAATGGTCAAATTCTATAGGGTTTACCCTAGATAACAATGCCAATTACTTAACACCCATCAGTAATCACACCTGTACCTTGGGAGCAGTGTGGTGAAGTTTGACAGTCTGGACAAGGTATTCAGGTTAATTACAAATAATTGCTGAATTAAACTCAAGAGTATCTAAATGTTATATGCAGGATGGAGCCCAAATAAATTTACAGAAGCAATTTTCTTTTGACTGCTCAGTGAATTGTCAGTAATGGTGAATTTGTTATATTGCCCAAATTCATCTTGAACAGAAGTTGGCAATATATCAAGGGAGCACTAGTATATATATATTCTATTGTTATTTTCTATTAGTCTAAGAATCAAAGTCTAATATAGTAATTAATGATCAGAGATCAGTCACTTATATGTGTGTTCAGACATATTGTAATCCAAGAAAGACCTCATCCCTGGCTTGATTTCTTGGGAGGGGGAGGGGAGAATCTCAAACTTAAGTTTGGGTTTTCTTTCATTTGAGCAGTCAAAATTTGAGCAAAACCTCTAAACTTAGGTCTAAGTTTCGACTTCAGTTCTTTTTGAGAAATCCAGGCCAGATTCTTAAATATTCCCCATGAATATGAAATGGGTAGACTAAGTAACATCTTAGAGCTATATAAAACCCCGTGATAGCAACACTATGGGGAATGTGTATACCAAGTTCGATGATCTTATAGTCTTAATTATTAGTACCCTTTTTCTTCAGGATTATTCATGAGTGTGGCCACTACGGATATGTCATATTATAGTAAGACTCGGCGCATTTATCCATTTATCAGCACCTTGTGGGTCTGATAAAAACAGTACTTAGAAGGTTAAGATCATCAAAACTGGTACACTTGTTCCTCATGGCAAGAGAAATGTGCATTCTGATTCTCAAGGTCAAAAGTTAAGGTCATACTATATTAAATCCCCTTCCTTTGATCCAAACAGTAAATTAAATAATATATGTTCATCAAATTACTTTGTTCATTTAGCCGAGTTCCATGCACCTACTTATCTTTGATTATGTGACTACATCACAGAAAACCTTTAATATATTTCTAAAATATTGCCCAGTATATATATATATACACACACACATATATATATATATATATATATATATATATATATATATATGTATATATATACACACACACACACATATATATACACACATTTGATTCAGGTTACCTAAAAAAAGATATAAAGCAATACAATAATTTTGCCCCCCCCCCTCCCCCCTCTTTCAGACCAGAACCTCTACCCAGACAGGGAATAATTTTTGTGGACAGATTTCCACTTTCTTTAAACATGCATTTCAATTGTTTAAATCGCATTCAAAAAGAGACTTTAGAGAAAAAAAGAATATTTTCCACTCAGGTGAGCTAAAAACCAACCATGACACAAAATCAAATAATAAACCACAGAGAGAAACAAACCCTCAGCCTGTCACACAGGACAGACCCTTTATTGAACTAAAGGACAAGATATCTAATCTAATGGAGCCAAGCAAATATAATCAAGCAGATGGGCAACACTGCTAAAAAAAAAACCCGCTGTTAACAATGGATCAGTCCGTCTTCACCTAAACCTCATCATCTGATCTCAACATTGGCTACAGTGGATTCTAAGCTGCATTTTTAAATGCCGTAAATGGGTGGAAAATAACTCCAACATTTTGAAACAAGAATATTAGTCAAACTAATAGATGCTCCCTGAACTGCATAGATCTAACCATTGAACTTAACTGCACATGACGAATGACTCACAAAATGATATCAAAGTTTGTTGATATGATATTAAATTGAAATTGAATAAGATATATGTTCTGAGTGACCTTGACCTTTACAAATAATATTGAGTGACCTTTGTCTGAAAGCATATTATTCATTTGTATGATATATGATCAATACCTATTAAAAACGGTTGAAATAAGTAACCTTTTCCTTATATAAGGTATACATTCTGATTGACCTTGACCTTTCAAAAATGGCCTTGGTCCAAAAGTCCCTATCCCAAGGAACATTTGTGATCAATTATGTTTAATAACTGATGAAAGGTTTAGGAGATATGAGTTTGGACGGATGGACAGAGTCGACAGCTACAATATGCTCCCCCAAAACATTTTCAGGCAGTATGAAAATGATCCAATTGGATGAAGAGGGTGACAATTAAGATGAGGGTTTTATAGATGATAAATAGTTACCTTACTACTGGTGCTGTGGGCATAACAAATGTGTTCCATAGTTCCATATGTATCACCAAAAAAAAAAAAAACCTGGAGAAAACACTGGAATTCTTATATATCAATAATCAGTGATAATCTTCCTGACAGATAATTTACTGTGGACATCCTAATAAGTTCTATATGTAGAAACACCCAGCATTACCAGCGATTTTTCTCCTTATATAACTGGTACCGATAAACAGTACCATTCCCAATGCCAAAAACCATTGATTTTTCCCAATTTTGAGACTAAAAATTCCCAATTTACTTGCCAAAAAATAGACCAGCCGCTGACATAGTAATTTACTTAGTCTGAAACGTTGTACAAATTAACTAAAATGTTCACTTCCGGTATTAAATGGAAAGTACAGATCATGGCAGTGCGCGTGTTTTGAAGAGCTACGACAATTCCAAAACGAGCCTACGACGATTCCTTTATCTCTCACAACAGCAAATATTACCGTAAAAAAGTTTGTAAAGAGATGACTACTTCTTGTTTTGTTCTCTTTTTTCTTTTCTTTTAATTGAAATCATTTGCCGATACTTTGGTAGAAAATTCCCAATTTGTTCGATTTTGATGCCAATTTTTCCAATTGAATGGGTACTGGTACCAGTACCAATGGGTAGAAAAAAATAGCTGATTACAAAGAAACTGCCAAGTCATCTGGAGTTTTTGCAACAGATTTTACACCTGAATTCTTCCAATATCAAATAATCATTGATATAATCTTCTCTACATTCAATAACCTGACAGACAGAAAACTTGGAAGACAAATTAGGAAGTGTTGAAGCTCTGGGGGGCTCTGATACTACACTGTCGGGGAGTGACTAATTCCGTACACGACTCAGACTGGGCCGACACAAACAAGCAGAAAATGTGTGTCTCCCCGACTTCTCACCACTTCCTCCAACATCTTGTCATTTCTCTCTCTGGTATCCTGATTCCCCCCACCACCAGGAGGAAATCCACAGGACCAGGACATACAAATGTCAAGTATTGCCATAGGAACTCCACAGCTGACAGGAAATCAGGGATTAAGGCCCCAGTCATATCTAGAGGGGGACATCCTGGTGTACGTTTTACACACACATTACCACAACCCTAAATATTGTATCACAAATAAATATCACCACAAATTACCACAATCCTAAATATTGTATCACAAAAAACTATCACCACACATCATCAAAACCCTAAATATTGTATCACAAATAAATGTCACCACACATATCAAAACCCTAAACATTGTATCTCAAATAACTATCACCACAAATTACCAGAACCCTAAATATTGTATCACAAATAACTGTCACCACACATTATCAAAACCCTAAACATTGTATCACAAATAACTAATCACCAGTCCCTAAATTTATACTGTATCACAGATTATCATAGACACCACTTTTTCAGAACAACAACAAAAAATCTCACTGGACATAAGAATAACAAAACTAACCATTTAAACTAGTCTAATATTAAACTACTATCCATTTAAACTAGTTATTAAACTACTATCTATTTAAACTAATTACTAAACTACTACAGAGTTGGTGAAAGACGTCGGACTACCGGATATCTTCGGTAAATTTTCAATTTGTCTGGAAATTCTTAGAAACTCATCTGACCATGTGTCCGGTAGATATTGGCAGACAAAAAAGGGATCATATCTGTGTTTGTTTATTGGCTTTTGTGCAAGCAAAAACTTAAGTCTGGTATAGAATAGATAACTTGCTTTTGTACAACAAATGTGTTTTCCCAGAAATTGTAAGCCCACTCCGTGCGTGTGCTTTCAATATCACGCATGTCATTCTACTTGTGTGGCCTATCACATGGTTGAAAAATCATAGTTCAGACGTAAAAAAAAAAAAAAGTTGAATGTGTAAACACAGGTGCTTGAACAGTATGTCAACATGATTGCATATCTCCCTCCCCTTTAGTTTACAACAAATATTTTTAGAATAAATATAACTATTCACTTCCGTGGCGATAGCTCTGATTTTCGTTGGTTACAAATTATGAAAATTTATATGTAATAAATCACGTAAATATTGGATGGCTTTGTGCTGCACAGTTTGAAGAAATTTTATTGTAAGGTTGAGTGAGTAAACAACTACTTTTCTTTATTAGTACTTTGTGAAGTTTTCCAAGGGGTTATCTACTTTCATTTTCGAAGTCTCCGACCTTTCCTACTTTTAAGATATATCAAAGATGCTAAAAATGGCAAGTTTTACGTTTCATGGTGAACATGCATTGTAGAATGAGTAAAGAAACGAAAATGGTTATATTTGTTCTATAGA
Source organism: Ostrea edulis (assembly GCF_947568905.1). Lineage (NCBI taxonomy): Eukaryota > Metazoa > Mollusca > Bivalvia > Ostreida > Ostreidae > Ostrea > Ostrea edulis. The sequence continues at coordinate 52,099,270 of NC_079169.1, read as the reverse complement.
TATTTTTTGTAAATGGGGGGGGGGGGGGGGGGGGGGGGTTGCTGGCTGAAGGTTCTGGGGTATATGGTTATATCCACAAGCACCTTTGAACAAAAAGGACGAAAATCAAACTACAAAATATTGATAAGAAAGTTTAACTCATTTAATTCATATGTGGTCAAAGCATAAAGAACTGTTAAACACAAGTAAATGTTTTAAACTGTAGCACTCAAGGTTTGAAAATAAAAAAGGTGAAACAATCTCAGATTTTTTATTCTGTCTGATAAATTTTTAACTTGTCTGGTAGATTTTTTGAATTATCCCAAATCTACAGGACATGATGTCTGGTAGTTTTTTATGCTCTTTCGCCAACTCTGCTACTATCCATTTAAAAGACATGAAACTTTTCATTAACATCATAAGTGCTTAAAGCTGTATGGTCCGAATTACAATATTTTTTTCCATCTCGTAAAAACGCTATTAAATCATAGCACGTATGTAGGTATGAGACTGTACAACATATCATAAATTATTTCACCTGTTTTAACCCAAATAATTCGATTTTAAATCGATGTTTACAAATAACCGCGGCCGCGTCACTCTGCTATTTCAAGTGACAGTCACGTGACCAGTTCAAACTTTCAAATCATTGGTAGTCTTATCTGTGTAAAGCTGTGTATTTTGTTATAACAGTACCGTACCATAAGTTTAATAGAAATAAACATATCAAATACCTCTTAGTAATTCGTTGTTTTACGCTCTTTCAGCCTTAAAACTAGACAGTTGCGTATGAGTTAATACATCATGTTGGGATTCCCCTGACTCGCGTGGGTCTATTTATAGACATCTATTATGGGATGATTTATATATGTAGCCACTATATTTACTTTCTAAATAATATTCGCACTGTTTTCTTTTACATGCAGATGTTTTCAAGCATGTAATTAAGGGAAAGTTAATAACTTTATAAAGTAATTAATCTGCTTTAAAGTAATTGTGTACAAAAATAATACATGAACATCGGGTCATACAGCTTTAAAGAATATGTAGGTCGTTAGTATTTTAGAGGAATACAAGAGCAATGGATTCATGAGATATTTGTATAATCAATGAAGCCCACCATACAGAAATTATCCCATTGTTTATACATCCAATATAATATAGACATTCTTTCCTTGATCTATATCTTATAAAATAAAATAAAGATTTCTAAGCTCTGCATTTCTTACATACAAAGCAAGCCATTAATGAAATGTACAAGCATGAGTTCCTTAACTTATGAGAGTATATAAATATTGAGTGTGTTTTAAGGATTAATAATGACAAAACAGTTGAATAATAAAATTGAATTATATCTCTAGAAACTAAATAACATCTCTTTCAAGATAATAAAACTTTATGCAGTTAGTGTAACCTTGCCCAACCTCTGAGTCTAATATGGTAACTGGCAACGCTTCCCCCAATGTGTGTTTTAATTATTCCCCATGAATTCAAACTATTTCCTTCTGTTTACATGATTATATCCAAGATGCTTTCTATGCAGTGCATGCAGTTGCTCAGAGGTTTATTTCACATTTAACACTTATTAGTTGTTGCATTGTTGTTACGTAAACATTTTTCTCTCAAAAGGTTGAAATCAATTGAAAAAAGGGGAAAAAATATTTTTTTGAAGGGTGGGGAAAGACAATGCATATTGAGTAATTGTTTCTATGGAAAACAAAAACATTTCCTGATGTCAAGGTCATTTATGGTGTCCTTGACCTATGACTTACCCTGTGCTATGAATGTGTCGTAGTACTGTAACAGGTTGCTTCTCTGTAGAACCCTGTAGAGCTGCCACTCGGATGTGTTGCCCGGCTGGATCGAGGACATCCTGTCCTAGCCTCACTCTGAAAATGAATGATTGTATGATGTCACTTATAAACAGAAATACATAAAATGTTTCCAAATTAAGGAATTTCATAAAACAGTTAAGGGGACAAAACTGGTAAATAAGTATTAAAATCAATAATACAGTTTCTACTGGGTTATAGCGAACCCCCCGGGCCAGCAAAACAGTTCATTATAACAAAATTTCATTATATCCAATAAAATTGTTTTTTATTTTCTGTCCCGTGGGGATCTGGGTTACAATAGGTCCTCAGTACCCCCTTGCTTATCGTAAGAGGCGACTAAATGGGACGGTCCATCAGATGAGACCGCAAAAACCGAGGTACCATGTCACAGCAGGTGTGACATGATAAAGATCCCTCCCTGCTCAATGGCCATAAGCACCGAGAATAGGCCTAAATTTTGAAGCCCTTCACCGGCAGTGGTGACGTCTCTATACAAGTGAAATATTCTCAAGAGGGACGTTAAACAATATTCAATCAATCAATCCTTATTTTCCTATCATAGTGGAATAAATATCACTTCGCAATAAACATGAATTTGTTTTCAGCACTGTATCTAAATAAACATCAATGATTCTTCTAACCATGAAGTGGTACTGTGATTACTGTTGCCAAACTTTCTGCTCCTTCACAGATCATTTGTAATTAACTTTTCCTGTTACATAAATCATTCAAGATATACCCAAAAGAAAGGTCTTGTCACAAGGACTACACATGTGAAATATGAAAGCCCCATCACTGTCAGCATTTAAAAGTTATGGCCTATTAGGCTAAAGTTTGTCAAATGTAGGTCAAACTCATAGGTCAATGTCATGAGGTCAAACATTTTGGTACTAAAAGAAAGGTCTAGTCAAAAGGGATAAACATGTGAAATATGAAAACCTTATCACTAACCATTCAAAAGTTATGACCTTGGTTCAAGTTTTTCAAAAGTACTAGGTCAAACTCCAAGGTTATCAGGTCAAAAAGTTTGATACCAAAATGAAAGATAAATATGAAAGTCTTATCACCATCCATTCAAAAGTTTTTGCAGACAAACAAACCAAAAACTAAAATTGCCCCCAAAACTTCGATTGGGGAGGGGGGCATAATAAATATTTTGATTACTGCTATTGATCTCTATAAAATATTGAAAAGATTCTTCAACATGCAACATTTCTAATTAGGTTTTTGTTACCAGGGTGATCATTAAGACACATGAATTTTTATTAAATGCCATACTAATGGGTGTTTTTAATGCTTAATGAGCTACACAACAGAAATTCTGAATCAGCATTAAAATTCAGTTCAAGGGAAAAAAATATATCTGGTTGTTGACAACACAACAGTGAATTTAAGCAGGAAAACATAAATAAGTAGTCTAAGAGGATTTAAAAATTAAACATGTCTTCTTCCAGTACCACCTAGCTTGTTAGTTCGTCTAGCCTCATTCTCTATCTGATGGGTGTGTGCAGTTTACATCACTGACAGCTTTTTAAGATTCTTACTTTTTTTTTATCTGACAGTCAGAAATCACTCCACAGAGCACAGTTTAAGAGTTTCTAAATAACTCCTGTGCCTTTTTTTCTCTCCTCCAATTTGGCACACATGAAGGGGAAAATGAACACAAAAATTGTCTAAGCCCTGCTTTGTGAGAAGCCTGCTGCATCTGCTTCAATCTTTTCAACTTCTTACATAATCTAGACTTTATCCTATAGTTTTATTAAAGTATGGTTGACAAAATTCTTGGTTTTTTATGCATTAATTAAAAGCTCAAGGTTTTCACTCCCTTTGTTAGCTGTCCTCTCGTAAATATTTAAGTCTGCCTCAATTTTTTTTTTTTTGGTTTCAATATCTCATTCTCATTATTAGTCAAACAAATGAAAATATATATAACATCTAAACTGCTCATCCTTTTCAAACTTCAATAAATTGTGATATATATAATCCATAAAATAAACAGAAATCACAAATTTTTAAGAGGATTCTCTTTACCACGTTACCTGTGCGAGATACAAAATTTAGAGCAAAATTAGAATAAATTTTTTTAAAGTAAAGTCCCCCTTCATTGCTTTTGTTTTGAATTTTTTTTACGACACAAGAATACCAAAGACTGTCTGTTATGTAATATCATTGCGTTGTGTATGATAAAATGTTTTCAACCGATAAGAATGATCAGGATTCATAAAAATAAGCTACGATTGACTTTCCCGGCACACACACCCCCCCCCCCTTCTTTTTTCCCCCGTGTCATTTTAAGAAATTTACATTACATCCACATCAATTTTTTTTTAAATAGCTTGCAGTGTGTTCTTTACATGATATAGACCTTTAAACACAACATTTGTGAAATGTTATAAGCCTAAATATATATAAACAAAATTGAATTCAACGACTTCCCTTTAAATATAAAGATTATTCTCTTTTTTAAAAAATCCCTCTCTTTTTTCACATTTTCTTTAGTTTCCCCCCTCGCGGGCCTCACTTCACTCCGGTAAACATGGCTTCCTTCACACACGCTACACCCACATTGATTTTTATTTCCCGGTGTCGTCAAAATCTACACTTCTCGCTGACACGAGCTCCGACAGGAAATAAGACAATAGAAACAAAATAATACACTTCACACACATTTTCAACTCTAAAACCCAACAAAAACTCCCAAACAATGGCCGATACATACAGCACCTTATGTTTGGTGTGCCCACGTTCGTTGTCTCGCCGACCCTGGGGGTGCGTTTAGTCCAGACAGATAACAAACACACGACTTACTTCCCAGATAATCTCACAGTGTCAAATTCATTCCCTACCTTGATTCACTGCCAAACGTCACTGGTAAATTCTCTCTTCCCAAAATGTGGAAAAAATCCCGACCCTAGAAACTCGTCGGCAGGGTGGGGGTCGATAAAGTAAATAGGGTGACTGCCATAAAAGGATTGAGACGTCACGCGCTCCTCGTGTAGAGGTCTCCCGGCCCCTGATTGGACAGC
>NC_079169.1:52046930-52091930 GCF_947568905.1 Ostrea edulis | reverse complement strand
AAAGAAACAGATTTTTATAAGCCTGTGGCTTGTTTCTTTTAATCCAATTGTGGTTGACATGCGTACGTTCATGACTTATCTTTTGCGAGTAGAATATTTAGATATTCTCAACACTGACCATTTTCATAAGTGATAACTGAAGACTCACGGCATGGCCGAAGATTTACTTTAAAAATGGGGATGGGGTGGGGGTGGGTTGATTCTAGACACAGATGTTCTCACAAAATAAAATAAGATAAAATATTTTTAAAAAGATGATTAAAAACAGAGAAAGATATAGAAGAACGCCAACAATGTTCTTCTAATGTTCCCAAAATAAATCGTAATGTATATAAGAAATTACGATTTATTTATTTTTTTGTCACCGGGGTTCGAACGTTTCAGGTCTGAACTTCTTTAAATTCGTACGTTCAAACAAAAATTACAATTCTACAAAAGCCCATAAGGCTAATTTTCATAGCCAAATGTTCTCGCTACAATGTAAACCTTTCTCAGATAAACGCGTGACGTTCGTGAATAAACGCGAAATTTTCGCGTTACAGCGCGTAAAGTTGCTTATCAACGCAAAACGTTGGCAAAAACTCTAATTCAACGATTAAATGTGCTCAATATCAAATAATTTGTTCCTTACAATGAAGAATAACGATAGATTTGTCTAACTGTACTTCTTATATATACATATCTCTTGATATGACTTGACTGCACTATGTACGAGGATCAAATTATTGACCTTTGATTCAATTGTACTTAAATTTTGGAGCATACTTTGTGCTATTCCAAATTGACAAACAGGAGAGGTCGTTCTGTTATAAAAATGTTGTTGTAAAATTTAGACAATAAAATATATTTTAAAAAAGCAAATCAAATGACAGTCATAAAACAGTCAGTTATAAAGGTTGCTGCGAGAATTCTATGGGGTTTCCCCAAAGATGACAGCCATATGGATAATTATATTTGAGAAGTGGGGATTCATCTATTACTGGAAAAGATGACTGACGGTGTGCATTTTAGAGACATTATGACGGTTCTTTCAGGTTATCAAATGAATCAAGAGAAAATATATATAGATTAAGCACTGTTTATTCAATAGTATAACGTAGATTCAGCGAGATTTTGTGGTCAATAGTTCTTTAAAATTCCGTGGCATTTTAAGACTTGATTTCAATGGAAGAAATACTATATCCCCTTATCAAAAGACATTGTTAAATGAGTAACACTACTATTAATCAACTACAAAACTTCAATAGCGTCTTTGCCAAACATTCTATGATATGCGTGATTAAAACTTAGGCATGTAACATGCGTATGTATGAAACGTAAAAAAGCCAGTCGTCCATTGTACTAATCACGGGTCCCTGTACTTGTATGAAGAATATTTCACGTTCTAACGCGAAAGTTACACGTTTATTCGCGAAACTTGTGGGGTGTTTTTTTTTTCGCGAAAGTTACGCGCTCTTCCGCGAATTTTTCTTACAGCTACGAGAACGAGCTCAGTGGGCTTTTGATTCAATGTATCAACTTTAAGAAAGAAAGAAAGAAAGAAAGAAAAAGACAAAAAGAGTTTACCGTGATTGGAAAATACTCTTTAGTTGGTATTTCTTACACCCAATTTTATCTGCAAAATGAAATGTGTGAACACATCATAAAGTATTTATATTTAAAAAGATTCGTTTATGGAATGGCAACTTCTTCCTTGTTTATATATATTTTTGATGCGTAACTGCCCCAATGGACCATTCTATTAACAATGTTGACTCGCCGCGGTAACATAACCGGTAAACTCGGCAACGCATTACTAAAACCGGCAATTAACATGCACACTGAGGCCGGTAAAACGTCACCTACAAACTCGGCAACGCGTTACTAATATTTGCAACATGCATACCGAGGAGGTAAAACGTCATCGGCAAATTCGGTCACGTGTCACTAAAATCGGCAACATGCACATGTACTGAGGCCGGTAAAATTATAACAAGAGGCCATGGGCCACATCGTTCACCTGAGCAGCAATTCCTAGCAATAGACAAGCTGGAGCAAAAATATCATTATACAACTTGGTTAAAAAAAATGTCAAAGGTAATGACTAAAATTCATTAATTATCAAACTTAATCATTAAACTTGACTACAAATTCATTAACTATTATATGCCCTTGTAGACGGGTATGACCGTTCATATAAACATATTTCATCTAAAGGATGCTTTGTACCAAGTTTGGTTCCCTATACATTTGAATGTAAAACGTTGATCCCTTAATTATTGTGGCCCCATCCTAACCTCAGGGGTGATGATTTTTACAAACTCGAATCTCCACGTTGTCAGGAAGCTTTCATGTAAATTTAAGGTTTTTTTGGCCCAGTGGTTCTTGTTGAGAAGATTTTTAAATGACCTCACCCTATTTTAGCATTTTTGTCATTATCTCCCCTTTGAAGGGGCACGACATTTCATTTAAATAAACTTGAAGAATCCCCTTCACCTGAGGGTGATTTGTACCAAGTTTAATTGAAATTGGCCCAGTGGTTCTGGAAAAGAAGATTTTCCTAAATATCTGCATGTAAAATTTTGATCCCCTATAACTACCTGAACACCTGCCTGTTTATTCAAATGAAGGGCCACGCCCCTTCAAAAGGGAGATAATGATAAAAATGCAAAAATAGGGTGGGGTTGTGTAAGAATCTTCTTCTCAAGAACCACTTGCCCAGAAATGCTGTCAATCATACTTACTGTCTGTATAACTACCTGTACATCTGTTTGTATAACTACCTGTACACCTGTCTGTATAACTACCTGTACATCTGTCTGTATAACTACCTGTACATCTGTCTGTATAACTACCTGTACATCTGTCTGTATAACTACCTGTCTGTATAACTACCTGTACATCTGTCTGTATAACTACCTGTACATCTGTCTGTATAACTACCCGTACATCTGTCTGTATAACTACCTGTACATTTGTCTGTATAACTACCTGTACATCTGTCTGTATAACTACCTGTACATCTGTCTGTATATCTACCTGTACACCTGTCTGTATAACTACCTGTACACCTGTCTGTATAACTACCTGTACATCTGTCTGTATAACTACCTGTACACCTGTCTGTATAACTACCTGTACATCTGTCTGTATAACTACCAGTACATCTGTCTGTATAACTACCTGTCTATATAACTACCTGTACATCTGTCTGTATAACTACCTGTCTGTATAACTACCTGTACATCTGTCTGTATAACTACCTGTACATCTGTCTGTATAACTACCTGTACATCTGTCTGTATAACTACCTGTATATCTGTTTGTATAACTACCTGTACATCTGTCTGTATAACTACCTGCACACCTGTCTGTATAACTACCTGTACATCTGTCCGTATAACTACCTGTATATCTGTTTGTATAACTACCTGTACATCTGTCTGTATAACTACCTGCACACCTGTCTGTATAACTACCTGTACACCTGTCTGTATAACTACCAGTACATCTGTCTGTATAACTACCTGTACACCTGTCTGTATAACTACCTGTACACCTGTCTGTATAACTACCTGTACATCTGTCTGTATAACTACCTGTGCATCTGTCTGTATAACTACCTGTACACCTGTCTGTATAACTACCTGTACACCTGTCTGTATAACTACCTGTACATCTGTCTGTATAACTACCTGTACACCTGTCTGTATAACTACCTGTACATCTGTCTGTATAACTACCTGTACACCTGTCTGTATAACTACCTGTACATCTATCTGTATAACTACCTGTACACCTGTCTGTATAACTACCTGTATATCTGTCTGTATAACTACCTGTACATCTGTTTGTATAACTACCTGTACATCTGTCTGTATACCTACCTGTACATCTGTCTGTATAACTACCTGTACACCTGTCTGTATAACTACCTGTACACTTGTCTGAATAACTACCTGTCAATCAGATCTTTTATCACAGTCTTACCTATATGCCTATTAACTTCTGGCAGTTTATCTTGCTTAAAACAAATACCTGATATGTGTATTAACATTTATTCAATAATTTCTCAAAACAAGGAAACCACTGAAGCACTCTTCTTTAAATACATGTACAATGTTCTGGTTTATAAAAAAAATGATCCAATGTGGGGAAAAATTGTCTGAAAAAAAAAATGCATACAAAAATTCTTTATTGCATCCATAATTAATGACAATATTTATTGATTTTAAAATACAGTGATGATACTAGTTCGCACCTGAGTGAGATCTTATATTGCTACCTTATAAAATTTCTCAAAGATTTAGTAAACATTGTATTGAAGTGTCATAATGGGTGGATTCATGACAATTGATGACAATATAACTCTTCATTAATTTTTGTTTTCATTCAAAACAATTAAGATTATTTTCGCTCAATCTTATTATTATTATTATTTTTTTTTTTTTTTTTTTACACAAAACCAATCATCTTTTCATCAGCAGAGCTTTTCAACAAATACATACCATGGGTCCAATTTACAAAACATCTTAAAGGCTAAGATCAGGATTTTTAATTGCTAAAAAATGTTTCCATCAGTGTTTAAAATTTGTGTAAGTATGGAATTATTTGCTCATCTTCTTCATTTCTCAAGAACTGCCATAACTTAAAACTTGAAAAGAGGAGCAATTTTTATTAAATTGCAGAACTTATTTTCAGTCTTACTTCCTTGTGTAAATTGGACACATTCTTACAATCACTAATTGCATGCTGCAAGTCGACATCATTTTTTTCTCTCCATGTGTAATAAAAAATCTCTTTAATAAATAAATGTAACACCTTATCATAAAATAAAAAAGACACAGTGCCCATTGATCAAGTCCCTTCACTCAATTCCATTCAGATTTCCCAAATACAAATACCCAATATAAAAAGAGGTAATGAATATATAAAATCAAAGACAAAATTACCAACAAAAACCATTTGTAAACATCAGGAAAAAAGAAATCAAATGGAATGCATTAAAAATAGGATCCCTATCAACATCATTGTCTCAGTTTTATAAATAAAATAATAGTTGAAATAGTGAGCATTATAAAGCCTAGGTATCCAAACGACTGAAAGCCGTACGCCTTAAGTAGATACCCCCCTACAGTTGGGGATATTGACCGAATCAGCGAATTCACTGCCATGTTCAATCCTAGCATTGCTCCTGAAAACAAAACATTGTAAGAGTGAGGATAAAAATTTATATGAGCAATGATCAATTTTTTTTTTGGTATGATGAAATTGAAACTAGATTAATAGAAGCATGATATCAGTTCATTTTACTAAAAAAAAACTCATTTCTCTCTGATGTGTAATAAATTGCATATGAAGCAGATGACACATAACTAAAATTTTGGAATTCTGAATATCTACATTTTTCTACTTTTCGGAAAATTTTGCTGAATCTTGCATCATTTTATGCATTAGGTAATGAGTTATCTTTCTTGCTGACCTGTATCTTCATCGGACACAGTCTTTGTGAGGGCGCTACTGACTACAATATTAGAGGAGGCCAGCCCCACTACTAGCGGTGCCATTACTACACACAGCTGGAATACATCCGTCACAAACGCCTGAAAAATTCAAACATCTGCCATCAAAATTTTCCACTGGTTTTGTACGTCAACAAAGTTTTCATAGTATGTAAAAAACAAAACAAAACAACCCAAAGCAAAACAAACAAAAAGACCCAAATAAACAAAACAAGCCTACTTACAAGTGCCAAGTATGACCACACCAGGAGAAATGAAGACCATTTCAGAATGTCATTTTCTGAGTATTTTTTGGTTACAAATCCAATTCCAAGACCCTGTACAATCTGTAAATTGAAAATAAATGTGTTGTACAGGAAGAAAACTCTGTCAATGTGTTGTAAGGGAAGGCAACTCTGTCAATTTAAAATAAATGTGTTATAGGGGAAGACAACTCTTTAATCCCCGAAGTCTCATATCCTTCAATGATGATACTTTTATTCTGTGTAATTTTTATTTTCATAATATCAAATTTATCTTATTTCATATCAGTTTAAAATATTTTTCATCCTGTGTATATAATGAATGTAGGGCTGTTAACCAAGGCTCTAACTTGAAGAGTAATCATTAAGCATGTGATACTTGTGGGTTATACTAAAATACGTAATGAAGGTTTCTACCATAGTTAAAATTCCAACATAGGATAATAAATATCCATTTTGTTCTGCTGGTAGTTTGAAGGTTTCCAAGGCAACGACTGAAAACATGCTTTGGAAAACACCAATAGGTAGCCCTGCAAATCAATGAAATATTTTGATTTAATGAAATATCTTTTAAAAATAGAAAATGATGAAAATAAAAAAGTGCCACATTTAATGTAGTAACAGCCAAAAGAATCTAACAAAATCTACTGTAGCAGTTGTTGAAATGGCTAATACCATTATATGATTACTAGAAAAATACTCGAACAAATTTAACCATTTTGATCCAATGTTACAGGTATATAGGCAAACATGTGCTTAATTAAAAACTGTTTTAGAATTCAAAATCATGTTTTTAGCAAGAAATAAATGTGAATCATATGTTAAACTTTAAATTGATTACTCATCAAAACCTATTAATCATTTATTCTATTTCAGAGAAAATTGTTTTTAAAGAATGTGTAAATTTCTTATAACTATTGAAGAAAAGACAGCAAGCATGCTTGATAAATTTCATAACTTGAATGGTTATATAATTTTAAAATCATTCTTTACAATATATTTGAATTTGTCCAGCAATACAAAGTTGCCATAATACATTGTATGCAAGAATGCATTTTGAATTTTAAAAAAAATCTCGATCTTGTTTGAAAAATTGCAACACATGAAATCTTGAAGGCATATTGTTTCTGTTTTAATAATCTCTTTTTAAATTTAAATGGAAAAACTTTCATTTGGCTGATTGAATTCCTAAAAACAATGACTTGCATTATTGAAATGGGAGTTCTATATAAAAAGATTAGAGTTTAATAGAATAAAACTTCATCATATACTTAATTCACTAATATTCCTGTTTCTGAATAAAGGCCAATAATTGATGATACATTGACTGATATTCCTATAATTTACCTACAGAATATAGACCAATAATTGATGATACTTTCATTGATAATCTTACAGAATATAGACCAATAATTGATGATATTTTTGAAAAAAAAAAAGAAACACATACAGTCCCTTTATGTGCTATTTATAGTATGGAAATAACAGTTAAACATTTCAACCTCCCAATTATTTCCCACCCACCCCCCCTTCCCAGTTCTCACCTGATATAGAGTGGAACTAATAGATAAATATTCAAACCTCCTGATTAGCCCCACCCCTGTGATCAGTTCTCACCTGCAAGCATTCTGATGAACAGCAGGAACGTAGCTCCCGGAGCCATCGCTAAAGACAGAATCTTCTTCACATTGAATACCCCTGACCCTGAAGTCTCTGAAATAAAGTCATGGAAATTCTCAGGAGGATTCTACATGTACAGTCAAACCTCATTATCTCAAACTTGATGAGACAGAGAAAAAACTTTGAGATATCGAAGGATTCAAGATATCAAAGGTAAATACTTAAAGAATAAGTGGTTGGGATTTCTGAATCACTTCAACATATCCATGGTATTCGAGATATCGGTGTTCGAGATACCAAAGTTTAACTGTATTTGAAATATCAAAACAGCTTATGTAAACCATTCACTTCGCCATAAATATTGTTTTCAATTCAGCTTGTGCATACTTTGTATATCTATGTGGGTGTATTTTTGTGGATTCATTACATCAAAATTAACACAGCTTGGATTTCATCAAAATTTTCAAAAAAGAATGGCAAGCAGGAAGTGATCGATGCAGAAAAACGTTTGTAGGACGAGAAACTGTGGAGCTTTGGTGGTGGCTAGGGTTTCTGAATGCTCTTGAATAAAAATAAAATCTACACAAGTAAAATTCACTATCTATATCTCACTGATAAATCAAACACACCGTGGCCTGTCATTACACAAGAGGTACTGTGCGCAATACTCAGTAAGAATACCCCCCGCTTACCCCAATCTCCCAAAGGGTGTTGTTAATAGGTATAAATTGCCTCTTTCCTGAGTGTAAAAAAGAAATGGCATGACAAAACCTTGGGTAGTCTCTTCTCTAGGGAGAAATGGATAAGAGATGAAACCATATTGCTACTTTGATGTCCAGTGCGCTTGACCTTTGACTCAAAGTTTGATAGGGAACATCATCTAGATTGCCAACTTACAATATATTCTATGATGCTACATCTAGGATGAAATTATTTTTATGATTTTAAAATGTAGGAAAGTTAGATACTTTGGGGTAACAAAGTTTGTCAGTATATATACATGTACTGTATAGCCAGTACCGGTATTTTTGGCAGGTATAAAATTTGGTGAATTCAAGAGATAAAGGCACATCAAGATTCTGATGGTTGGCGATTCAATTATTTCTTACTATATGAATCAAAAGGGATTTAGATTTGGTAATTATTATTTTCGAAAATATATGTACAGTGTATTACCAAACTAGTGCAGAATTAGCACCCCCCCCCCCCCCAAAAAAAAACCCTGCTATATGACATCAAATACTCTCACATGACTGTCTATACATATATATTATATAAAACTTTGATTACATGGCAGCTCTGACTTTATAAAGTTACCTTTGACCTGGATCTTCTTTGTTCTCTGTGGCACAAACGCCCACACGATACCTATACTGAGGAGGGAACCAGTACAAGCCACAAACGCAGCAGTCTGTTCACTGTAACATAATGTCAATGTTATTGTTTAGTGTGGCATTGTGATGTTATTGTTTAGTATGTCATTGTGATGTCAATGTTATTGTTTAGTGTGGCATTGTGATGTCAATGTTATTGTTTAGTGTGGCATTGTGATGCCAATGTTATTGTTTAGTGTGCCATTGTCAATGTTATTGTTTAGTGTGCCATTGTCAATGTTATTGTTTAGTGTGGCATTGTGGTGTCAATGTTATTGTTTAGTGTGTCATTGTAATGTCAATGTTATTGTTTAGTGTGTCATTGTGATGTCAATGTTATTGTTTAGTGTGTCATTGTCAATGTTATTGTTTAGTGTGGCATTGTGATGTCAATGTTATTGTTTAGTGTGGCATTGTGATGTCAATGTTATTGTTTAGTGTGGCATTGTGATGCCAATGTTATTGTTTAGTGTGGCATTGTGATGTCAATGTTATTGTTTAGTGTGGCATTGTGATGTCAATGTTATTGTTTAGTGTGTCATTGTCAATGTTATTGTTTAGTGTGGCATTGTAATGTCAATGTTATTGTTTAGTGTGTCATTGTGATGTCAATGTTATTGTTTAGTGTGTCATTGTCAATGTTATTGTTTAGTGTGTCATTGTAATGTCAATGTTATTGTTTAGTGGGTCATTGTCAATGTTATTGTTTAGTGTGGCATTGTGATGTCAATGTTATTGTTTAGTGTGTCATTGTCAATGTTATTGTTTAGTGTGTCATTGTAATGTCAATGTTATTGTTTAGTGTGGCATTGTGATGTCAATGTTATTGTTTAGTGTGGCATTGTGATGTCAATGTTATTATATAGATGAACAAAGAAATCCTTAAGTGTCACAGTCAACATCATATATTCATTTTCTAAAATTTAAAGTGATGGGGAAAATAGGTTTACTCTTTGTCTATCTGTCTGTCTGTTTCACTGTGAGGTATTAATATGAATAACATATTACACTTGACTGCAGCTTCCTAGCAACACTGTCAAAACACTTATCATTCACTGTCTTTATGGTTAACTTTCTTTTGTAAGTCATAGCATTTTTAAATAAAATTCCCTTTTCTTCCATTCTTTGCCAGTAGGTACATATATTATCATATCATAGACCCTTCAGATATCTTTAATTCACATTGAAAACTGATGAAAGTTTGTCCAAATTATGTTTAGCCTCTCCCTTCTCCTATTTTACAATTTCATGTAACTACTCTCATAATGCTTGTTCTTTCAATATCTCAGATATGTTATGTCCCTCCCCCTTCCTATTGGGTTACTTAATTTGAGTACTCTCAAAATGATTGTTCTTTCAATATTTCAAATCTAATCTCTCTCTCTCTCTCTCTCTCTCTCTCTCTCTCTCTCTCTCTCTCTATATATATATATATATATACATGTATATATTTACCTGAAGTACTTGGTCACTAATCCCCCGATGAATGGGCCCAGTACCATGCCCACTCCATAGGATAAGCCCAGTTTGCCCAGGGCATCAGCTCTCTGTCCCTCCTCTCCTAGATCTGTTACAATCATTTGTCCACCTGATTGAATTAAAAGAACAATACCTTCACAATGTATAAATTAAGTATACATACAATCACCTGAAAATCAACTGTAGAAACTTCTTCCTCATCAATAGACTTTCATTAATAATGAAGAAATATCTTTCACAGTTAAAACATCCTTTCATTTTTTCCCCCCATTTACTGTAAGTTGTGCAACTTATCATTTTAGAGATGAATAGGTACAAAGGTATATTTGAGGTTAAAATTTGCGCAAAAAAGACATTTCTTATAATCTGGCAAGACCAAGTACACTGTGCATTTAATGAAAAGTGCATATGTTCAGACCTGTTCAGAAAATTGTCTCAACTGTAACTTTCTTATCCATCTTTTAAACAACTTAGTATTCAGATTATAAAAACACTATGGACAAAAATAGAGTGGGAAAAGAAATGGATTCCAATAGATTTTGATGAGTTGATCTCATCACAGAAAATAAAATTTTTAAGGATATCATCATCAAGTTTTCAAGAGTACCAAAACATAATAAACTGTCAAAAGGCAAAGAACATGAATCATTCTCAACCTATTCATCATTATCATTCATTTTGATTATCCAGGCCAAATTAACTCTTTTCCAAGGGTGAGGCCTGACTGTCCTGTCGAGATTTGTTTTTCCATAATTGGCAAAATCCAGTGGATTGATCATATCCAATCCTGTAGCCTCTAGGTCTTGTTTTACCAACTCATCCAATGTCAGCTGAGATCTACCTGGAGCTCAATATCCAGCGACATTCAATGTACAAACCTGTGATATCCAACCTGTACTGCGCTCAACATGGCCTAGCCATCTCAGCCTACATGTCTGGATAACATCAGCCATGTTTCTGATGTTAAGCTGACTAATAAAAGACTCAAAGGTGACATTCACTTCAGGATTGAGAAGGCAGATCCATCTTATCGTGGCTTTGTCGTTGAGTATTAATTTCCTGAGAGTGGTGGCTGTTAATGTCCGTGTTTCGGAACCATATAGCAACACGGGTCTAATGTAAGTTGAATACAGATGACCTCTGGTTGTGATTGCCAAATGTCTGTTTGTCAGGAACTATCGAACTTAAGTATCTGTAAATATAGCTGAGTTTTGAGACAGGGTGTGCTAAATGCCTACCTTGCATAGCATGCATAAAGATGGACGGAAGTCGTGACAAGAACAGTAAAAAGAAAGTATTGGCTAATCCCAGGACCAAGTAGGAGGCTGACGCTGAGGCAAATGCTAAGGCCATGGCTGCTCTTCCCCCAAACATGTCCCCAAATCTGCCAAACACCGGTCCACCACATAGCTGTACAACGGCAAAGGTCGTCTGAAGATACCCAAAAAACACTGGATCCACTCCAAGCTTCTTTGTCAGGTACTGAAAACAAAACAAAGACATTTTTAGCGCACTGTTAACTGACATGAAAATACACTTAATTACATATGTTGTGTATTCAGAATTTTTAAAATTATACTCCTAGTTTTCCTTAGGCGTAATTCATGCTCATACAAATAGTGAATCAAGTCATGAAAATGGAAACTGGGTTGAACTTTTATGTAGAATCAACCTTTGATCATTTCAAGGGTAACCCTAATAACTTAAAAGCAAACCTATAGTTGGATGTGCTAACAAGATATTCTCTATGGAAATAGCTAGTGTTATTCCGATGATCCATTATAATAAAAATTATGATTTTATTCTTAGCGATGATCAATCTTTTTTCCCCCAATAATCGATTTTTAAAATGTCTTAACGTGTGCATTCTGGAGATTTTTTAATTCCAGTTTGAATTTTCTCTTTGATCATCCAATAAGCAAAAATTCCATAGCTGAATATTTTCAAATTTTATTTTTTCATTTGTAATGTTAAAACTAAGGTATTACTAATGATCAGCAAA
Organism: Ostrea edulis; assembly: GCF_947568905.1. NCBI lineage: Eukaryota > Metazoa > Mollusca > Bivalvia > Ostreida > Ostreidae > Ostrea > Ostrea edulis. The sequence continues at coordinate 52,079,713 of NC_079169.1, read as the reverse complement.
AATTTCAATGTCAGTTGTCAAGTTACAAGAGAGATACAAAGCCCACAATTTTTTGTTATGTAAACAAGGCTCATGTCATGTTTCTGTTTACATTAAATGTACTTGTAAATGTTTCATTTAAAGTGGATTTTTTCAATTTACAAGTTAATACTAAACACAATAGCATCTAGTGTTTGGTACATCTCATTGTGTTTTAAACATAATATTTTCTATCAAGCAGTCTATTCATATATAAACAAAAACATGGCACGATCCTTGCTTACATATTACAAAGAATTGTGAGTGCTATATATCTCACTTGTAACTCAAGAACTGATATTCAAATTTTGTTTGACCAGTAGAAAATACTTTAGTTAAGCATTGTAAACAATAGAAATGGAAAAATAAAATTAAAAACTTTTCAGCTCAAATTGTGTCCATGCCCCTTTAATGGCCAATGAATTATATCAATGACTCTGAAGTGCATTAACCATGGTCAACATGGCTTCTCTTACATGGTACACAATGATAACATTTCACTAAAGGATGTCTTTACTGATTACAAAGTCTTGTGACAACCATCCAATGAAAATTATCGGCAGACTGCATGGTTTATAGTTGGCACCAATTTTAAAAAGCCACATGTTTCAGTGTATCAAATGCTAGTGTCGGAAGATCCACAAAACAAATGAAATGTGTGTTAAAAAAAAAAAAGACTATCATCATCATGAGTTTAGCAAAGAGTCTCTTATTATCTCCCCTTGGAAGGAAACCTAAAATCCCCCTTTTTCCGAGGATGCTTCGTGCCACGTTGGTTGAAAATTAGTCAATTGGTTGTGGAGAAGTTGACATAGTGAAAAGTTAAGCAAATGTCATTAGTGATGGCAAACAAGCTTACAGACCAAAGACAAGTTACGATCAGAAAAACTCAGGTGAGCTATATACACTTATCAGGTCCAGTCCAAAGACTATTTCTACCTACTGTATGTAGCTTCTTATAGCTACATACTAGGTATTTAAACCTACTCCAGGTAGTTATTTTTACCTACCTTTTCCTTTACTTGCATTTCGTGGCCAAACGCAGGATCAGGCGCAATATGGTGTGTACCAAATTTCTTGATTCACTTACACTGATGATGAATACCACAAAAATATTGGACAAAAAATGATTACTTTCTAACCTTACAAATTTGCATCAATAACTACAAATCTGTATTAATTTTAAAGTTTACCTTCATGCATTTTAAGATTAAAGGTTTTTGGGGCGATTTTTCATGCTTTTCCTCTACATTTTCCACCATCGTAAATTATTCAAATTTACACTCCGAATTTTGCCGTGCACATGCACAACATGATGCATAAAACGACTTACCTGTTTAAAAGATGCACCTTAATTATTATTTATTTATAGAGGGCGAAGCCTAGAGCGGAGCTCTCCCTATAGGTAACACGTATATACATGTTTAAAAGGAAAATAATGAAAAATTAAACCATACCTATGGAACTTGAAAATTTTTGTCCCAATGGTGTCGATTCGAATATTAGCGCGTGGACATGTATTCCTCCATTTTGAATCTCGTCTATACCCTAGTTCACGTCGTTCTGAGATGTTACATAAAATCCGTAAAAGTATGTAAATCTTATTTCTTAATCATATATATAGGCCTAATCATTCCTCTATTAACTGCTATGTTTGTAAAATTTGCTAAATAACGACGCTGAATATGACGTACGTCACAATGTACTGTTTACATCAATATTGCATTATATTTCCCGCGTTCAATATATAGGCGGATCAAAATGTCCAAAATTAGGATGCTTTGATACAGCTCTGTCCTCATGCTAACTTCAGGTTGTTTTTTTGTTTGTTTTGTTTTTGTCCTGTTTTGGATATAGATACTAATGCCAATTTTGCTTCGCCCTCAAACACGGTCATGCCGTAAAACATATTATTTTTAAAAACAGATAAAAGTAGGTAGAAGTATCTACTTTAAGTAGTTTTAAATACCTAGGTAATACCTAGGTAGCTAGGTAATACCTAGGTAGCTGTTAATAGCTATGTAGGTAGAAATAGTCTTTGGACTGGACCTATTCTCTTTAGAGAAGTCGAAAGGCATAGCCTTCATCGACTTCTCTTCGCAAGCATTCATGTTTTGACTCTGGAAAACGTGTAAATGCCGGAGTCGGTGACGGTTTAAGCTTCGACCGATGTTTTGACTCAGATGTGCCTGGATTTACGTAATAGACAACTTGTTTTCAAACATTTAATAGCAATACACAAAACCGACACAAGAAAATCAAAACTTACTTGCTTTTAATCCATTTTCAACATGCCCCTGTCCCGGGTTTAAATCACAACTCTGTTTACGTCAGCCTGCTTTCTCTTAACTGGTCCCCTATTGTGACAGCTCCCAAGACCAGTTAACGTAAACCCGGGACAGGGGACATGTTGAAAATGGATTAAAAGCAAGTAAGTGTTGATTTCCTTGTGTCGGTTTTGTGCATTACTGCTAAATGTTTGAAAACAAGTTGTCTATTGCGTAAATCCAGGCACATCTGAGTCGAAACGTCGGTCGAAGCATAAACCGTCACCGACTCCGGCATTTACACGTTTTCCAGAATCAAAATATGAATGCTTGCGAAGAGAAGTCGATGAAGGCTATGCCTCTCGACTTCTCTAAAGAGAATAGACTGGACCAGGCCAGGCACTGCTTATATTAAACTTACAGGTAATGTGCCTATCTGGATCCAGAAGCATGTTGCATACAAAAAGATGTTGAAATGGGTACTGAGTATGACTTTATTGATCTTCCATTTTCCTATTCTTATTTCACTGGCATGATGTGGAGAGGCGATGCTTTTCTCCGAGGTTTCAGCTTCAGTATCATCCCCTACCATTTTGCTTAAGCGTTTTCGCTTCGCTTGTGACCAAGTCTCCATGATGCTTGTTGGTGAGTCCAACAGATACTGCAGAATAGCATAACTGTCACCTTAAAATACTGACAAATTAGAAGCATGTAAAACAATAATCAACAAGAAAAACCTTTTCCACGTACAACATTACTCTGATGTTAAAACGACACTTTTTGTCGCTATCATGTCATAACGGAAGGGTGGGTGTAATGTCCTGATAAGTGTAATGACCTGATTGACCTGATGGGGTATAAAGTAATATTATTAAGGAAGTAAACGTTGTATTGAAATAATTTTTGTTTCTTATATCTTGTTTTATCATTCTTTATGATATTAGAAAAGAAGAAATTACAAGAATTTATTTTAATACCCTTTTTATCGCATTTAGCAAAAGCGAAGGGTGTAATGTCCTGATAATTAGTGTAATGTCCTGATGAAGTATTTTACCAATCTGAGCTGTAATGTTAAGTGTATATATTTATTTTTTGTAGTCATTATTTTGTATGAATAGTTATATTTAATATGTTGTAAAACATAATTATTAAATATTGTTTAAACGAGTATTATAACGAGTTTTCTTCCGCGGTGGTGTAATGTCCTGATGAAGAATGACCTGATGAGATTTTCTGCGGTGTAATGTCCTGATGAAGATTGACCTGATAAGACGTGTCGTATAGTTTTATTACTTTAACAAGTTGATTTGAAAGTTATATGAAAGAAGTAGTATTTGTATATTGATTATTTCTAAAGTTTTCATAAAGATTATTTTAATTTCGGCATTTTGAAAGGAGTATATTTGCTATTCCAAAAATTGGTATATTGAAATTATTTGTTTGTGCGTCGCATGCAATATTTTAGGTCATACTTTTCATTTATTATTTCTAATGTTTATCTTAATTATTTATTCATTCATCCAATCCTGGGCTATGTTGGGCATACAAAATTCAAGAAGTAAAAAAATCAAGATAAGTACACAATCACAACAATATATGTTATGACATACACATGTACGATGCATGACAATATAAGATATATATAATTTACGAATTATACCAGAGTTATACATGTTTTTATCGTATGAACAGTGTTTATTATTATTCAAGTTCTTCTTTTGAAAATATTAATGAAAAATTACCAAGTAAAACGTTGTAATATTATACAAATCTTGCTTCATATTCGATAATCTTGATATTTGAATTCGATAATCTTGATATTTATATGCGGAAATTTTGATTTATATTTGACAATCTTGTTCAATTTTTCAAATATAAATAACAAGATTATCGAATATAAATCAAGATATGTATAAATTTGCAATATTAACTGCAATTTGTTATCTGTATTTGACGTGATAGTTTAAATTATTTTTGATGTTACCGAATTCTTTACTACCATTCATACTTTAACTTCAGCGATTAAAGATGTGCCTTTAATATTCTGAAAATTAATTGCTAAATTGAAATTAATTTGTTTTTACATCGCGGTATTTCAGCCTTGAAGTCGAAATAAGCCAGGTATACGGTAGTTACTCACAATTACCAAATTATTTAGCTTGCGTCACTTGGACTATCGGGAGTGGATACTTTATTTTCCTTTATCAACTTCTCCAAATTATAAGTATGCAAAATCATTGGATGCCAATTCTGTATGGTTCCAATTTGGAAACCCATGCATAATAAAATAGCTTTTGTTTAATTTCATTCTACACACAAGCAGAAATTGAAACATTATTTTTTAAAAAGTTTTGTTGACCTCTTGCATGTTTTTGGTCAATGTTTTTTCCAGCTACATGAACATATAAATGTACATATTTATTTGGTATAATTCAGGAAACAAATGTTTTGTCCAATGTTTCATTTCGCTCAGTACTATCATTATCTAAATTATGCAATCAAAATATCATTATTATAACATTAAACAAATCTATCCTTTAATTTGAATTTATCAATAATACTCGTAACAGTTTTCATCAGGTCATTCCAATACCAGGTCATTACACCTCTGCAAATTTAAAATAACAAATAACCATCGTTAATTTATAAATCTTCGATTTTTTTTAAAAATATCATTTCAAAAAATTAATGTTTGTGAAAATATTCAATATAAAAACAAATAACGCTGAAAGAAGCTTTGTCTACTATAAAAACAGCACATCAGGACATTACTCTATAACCCTCTATCGTGTCATCAGGTCATTCCGATATCAGGACATTACACCCTAGGTTTAGTTGAAATCTAAAATAATAAAAAATAACTGGGTATTATTAAAAACAATAATTGAATATCATAAGATATATACCAACTCATATACATAAATGATTTGGGTGCATAAAACATCATAGAAATATATTATTTTTGTAGAAATGTCCCATCAGGACATTACACTAAATATCAGGTCATTACACCCCTCGGGTTTGAAAATTATGAATTATAATGCATTAAGACGCGAATAATTTTTTAAAATCATTATCATATGAAAGAAAGGTGTATATTTAATCAGAACAAATCTTAAAATATCATCTTTTTGATATATACTTCAGCGGAGATTGAATTATACCCCATCAGGTCAATCAGGTCATTACACTTATCAGGTCATTACACCGACCCATAACGGAATGAAAAACGTTTGTTAAACCAAGATCAAATACCATAAACGAGATTAAATTGTCGCAAAATATATACATATTAACAAAAGGTTATAATTTTCTTTATTGACATATGGGTTGATTCAAATACTTTTCTTTTATGCCATATATCAATATATCAGTATATACTTGTCTAAAACTCGAATTATCACGACAGTCGTATGTACGTTCTGAAAACAAACATGTCACATGATAGTCAACTGAAAGTAGTGTATGTACTGCCCGAGAGATAACGACATCATCTATGACTTAGGATCGTACTGGGATACTGCAGGTGCATCATGGTAGGTTTTAGATTTTTTCATAAATAACTTACACTAATCAATCGTTCCTAATACTCGACGCGGCGATTCCCGATATAGGTATTGCCCAATGTTCAGCTTCGCATTCCTGTGAAGGTAACGTGATAAGGACTTGTAGAAGACATGTCACATGACTTGTAGTGAGGGTCAAAATATAGAATATAAATTTTTGTTGTGAGCAGGTAGATGTAATACCATAATATCCATTTACTTTATAAATATGTTGAACACAGAAAGTGGGTGTTATAAATAAATTTCTGGTGATCACTTTCTTCGTTTCTGTTTCTTTTACAAGTTTCTGTATTATAGGTTACTACACTTACAAAACAATAAATAGGCCTATTTAAACCAAAAACAAATAAACAAAAAAAAAGTTAAATTTAAAAAAAACTCTTTCAAGTTAGATTCAGAATAAATTCTTGTTTAGAAAGTAGATCGAACATCTCTTGTCATATTGTATATGTTTTTATCATATTTGCAGTCCTACTAAACAGAGAAATTGAAGTAACCCTGGAGATTTTGAATTATGACAAGTGTGTAGACTGTTTGTCTAACATTAATTATTGATGATCAAGCTAACAAACTTTCCATCCATCTATATAATCCGTTTTATTAAATTTATTAAAGATTTGCAGTTTCCCTTCGTCACACTCTTTAATTTCACAGATAGAACTTGGTTTTTTATATTAATTAAAATCAGGATGGATATAGCAAAAGTTAACGGGTGGCAAAGAGAGCTTTTTCCTCCAATAAAATGAATAAAACGGGTTATAGATAAAGGAAAATTCATTAGTAAATTTGATTTATATTTGCACTTTCATCAACAAACAATGTAGTCAAACATTCTATACATACTGTATATATAAATTAAAAATGTCCCATGGTTGTTTAGAGTTCTCTAAGGTTCTCTGTTTAGTAGAACCCCCACTTTAATTATTTCATTAATGATGATGAGAATCGATCTGTAGGCTTACTAAATGATTTGTTTATAATCTCTTTCTGAGAAATGCCATTTTTCAAATTTATACCTGCATGCCCACTGATGCAATAAACTAGTTTACAAATTGAAATATCAACTTACATTATATATAGTAATTAATATATACCATATAGTAAATTTCAAGCCCGTGAGATCTATGTTTTGTCATGTGTGTTTGTTCTTTATGTACTAATTAAATGCTCTATAGGTACTGTACAGTGTAGTATAATATATGTATAATGTACGTTTTAAAAAGTCAAGAACCGATTCCATTATAAAATAAATATTTGAAATATGAATATTATTAGGAAAAGTAAATTTATAGGTTTTAGGTAGCTTCTTTAAAATGCAGTCCTTTTCTCTTTTCTGAACCAAGAAGTATATGGATTAATATTTTGGAGTTTTATAACTCACTTTCAGTTGAGTAGATTTAAATATAGTATATAGTAGACATTCTCAATTTCCATTTATTTATACATTTAAAGATATGATGTATGAATGTAGATCAGAGGCAGCAAGGTCATGGAGGACACTCATTAATGTAGCTACATGCAATATAATGTTACCTATAGCATATTCACGTCTCAAGGCCAAACATTTGTATCCTTGATGATCTGCGACCATGTGACATATTTTTCGTCACCTTTTCTAAGCATTCACTTACACAGCTTCCACCAGACAGGATTAACTGGCTTAGATGAGTGTACATGTATGAGCTATAGCAGTGTTTCTGAGTGTGACAGTGTTTTGAGGTTTGATAACAGTGTATTGGACTAGTTCTTCACTTTGACATTTGTTCATTCATGACAATGGTCAGGGAGGGAAATAAACAGGAGGTGGAAGCCGTTCCAAATGGACACACACCTGTGTCAGATATCCAGGTAAATTTGATAAGCATGGGACTTATTTCTATTCCTGAAACTTTTGCTTATAATTATAATTGATAACTATCTTATTTTGTTATGCATAAATTATCATGTTTCCCATTAATCTCCTTAGTACATACCCAACAAATAATGATTGATGATAATGATTCTTTATATTTATATTTGAAATGAAAAGATAAAACTGACAAATCCAAATTACTGCCTTATAGAACATGGCATTCCATGTTAATTTCCATAGTCTCTGCCCACTGGCCTTTCATTTTACATGAACTGAGAAATTTACATCCAGTTGTAAGTTATGGGGAAATTAACAGTGGAACTTCAAAGTGTTATCATAGAGAAAATAGAGAGATAGAGAGAGAAAGAGGTTGAGAGGTCACTTTTTGTGACATCATAATCTTCAACAGCTTTTTTCCCACTATATTCTTAATAATACCAAGGACTTAAATAATTAAACAATACAATTAAATAATTGTACTCTCTCTCTCTCTCTCTCCATGTAACAATTGTTATAACTAAATGTACAGTGTAACAATTGGGACAGAGAATTGCCATTTCACACAATATCAGATGTATACTACTATGAAGAATTGACATATATGACTCACACAGGGGGGTTGGACAAGTATGAAACTCTAATGATGGGACCTAGAGTTTTAAGGCCTCATTCAAATGACCTGCAACTTTTATTTCTAATGTTAAGTGCTTGAAAAAGGAACAACTGCTACCTATTTTAACGACTTGTGACGGGGAGATTGGATCCAAATTTTCCTCAATGAACACTGCTGACTAAGATTAATATCAATGTCCTTATTGTTGAACTTGACAAAAAATATGACAGGAGCTGTTCAATGAAAGTTTTGAAATGATGAATGCAAGGTAAACTATCTTAGGCTTCCTGTTAGCGTTTCCTTATGTATTCAATATTTCACTATATTTTTGCATAGTGTGTGGTTATTTATAAATGTGCATTAGCAGTATATCTTTTGTGTGCTTTTATTTTTTTTGCCTTGTACAAATTTTTCATTTAGATTAGAGTAAACTGACACAGCTCCATGAATTCAGGAGTTGCCGAACTGTGGTCTCTATCCCAGGGCCACGAGCTTGCCAAGAAAACCTTAATAAATGTATACTGATCATTTCAAAGATCAAATATTTTATCAATGCAGAAATAATGAGTTATAACAATTTTTAATGCACCAAGAAAATAACAAACTAATTGATATCGCAATTAGAATAACTGCATCAGTCCACATTGGTAACACATTCAGAGTGATCACCCTTTGCTCCGTTGAAACATAAATACCAACTCTAATAGTTTAAAAAAGAATATTGACAGTCAGCATAGTAATTATGTAGTGGTCATCCAGGTTCAGTTGCTTGTGGCCAGATAGTTCAGTTGGTAGAGCAGCTGGCTAGAGAATTCAGGGGGCCTGGGTTTGAATCCTGGTCTGGTTCGTTGCATTGTGTCCCTTCCTGTTACATTTGGTGCCATTGGCTTCCCCTGGACTTGCAGATGAAAGTCCTGCCAGGGGCAAAAGAATCTGGGTTGTGTGTCTTTGAGGGCAAAGGCAGTTTAAGGAAAGAGGAGTGTAGCCGGGTTTGACCACTGGTAGCCAGATAGCTCAGTTGGTAGAGCACCTGGCTAGAGAATTCATGGACCTGGGTTCGAATCCTGGTCTGGTCCGTTGAATCCTGGTCTGGTCCGTTGCATTTTTCTCATAAGTCATTACATGCTACATGTAAAATAGTCGTCAGGGTTTTGACACACTCTCACCTTTAGCCCTATGACTATTGTGACCCAGACTATTATATTTTTAAAAAAAAATTTTTTTAATGTATAATGCACTTAAAATTTAGTATTATCATATATTCATTTAAAGGTGGTCTAAATTATTGTAATCATTTCTTTCAGTAAAATAATTCTGTATGGAAAGTAATTAATTCAAAAGTATTTATCTGAATCTTCAACACAAAGTATAGGTCTTCGAACAGAGTGAGTACTGTGAGGTGTTAGCTATTGTGTGGTGTTAGCTCGATGTACTGATGTGTGGACTACTTCCTGTGGGGTTGCAGTACATACTATAGTACTGTTCTATGTACTCGCTTTAATTACTCAACAACAATAAATAGCTTCTTCTCATCTCTTACATATAGATCCTTGTGCAAAAATGGATGTTAGCTCTGAGCTCAGAATTTAGTGTTTAGTTTTGTACATTCTCATCAATTATGAATCCCTTTGTACATATCAACTCTGAATTAATTAGGAAGGTAAGTTTTTGAATTTTTTGGGGGGATGGGTGGGTTGTATTCTAGTTTTACAAATCATTTGTACGAAATTTCATTCTCTTTCTACAGTGCATGGAAATCATTGTTCCTAAAGATGTGGGATTAAAATTGTTTTAAGTTCTCTATTTTGATGCAAGAAAGACAATGAACCTATTTAAAATATCGAAAGTACGGTTCCTGTTTATATGTACAAGTTATTCAATTTGATTTAAATAAGACACTGAACTCTCATAAAATATCCAATGCACAGTTCTGTTTATATGTACAAGTTATCTAATTTGATTTAAATAAGACACTGAACTTTCATAAAATATCCAAAGTATGGTTCCTGTTTATATGTACAAGTTATCAAATTCAATTTAAATAAGACACTGAACTTTCATAAAATATCCAAAGTACGGTTCCTGTTTATATGTACAAGTTATCAAATTCAATTTAAATAAGACACTGAACTTTCATAAAATATCCAAAGTACGGTTCCTGTTTATATGTACAAGTTATCAAATTCAATTTAAATAAGACACTGAACTTTCATAAAATATCCGATGCACAGTTCTGTTTATATACATGTACAAGTTGTCTATTTTGACCTAAGAAAGGCACTGAACATCCTTAGGTGGCAGGGGACAGTTTCTTTGGTTTTGAAACATGTGGATAGGGGGTATACACCAAAGTCAGATTATGACAGACTAATGAAAAATCATATTTCCCTTTTATGTCAATACTTGTATTTCATATTAGTGTAGTTAATAAATTATGACCCTAAATTACATGTAATCTATAAATACTGGTGCTGGTGCACAAAACATGCTCTGAGCAGGTTCCCCTTTTTTGCTTTGATTTTCCCTCATTTGGGCTAATCCGCACCACCCCCACACCATCACAGTACCAAACATGGGGATTTAGACACTGTGCACAATCAAGAACACTATCTGCCCTTCTCAAAAATCTACCTCTCATATGGGGCCATCCACCTTCCCTCACAGCTACAGACCTTTTGCTAGACCCTGCATGTTTTCACCGGAATTTCTTCAGCAACTGACCACGTGTCTTAGTTTCGTATTTGCACCCATCTATATGCTAGGAATCATGGTGACACCTACATGTTGTATATCAACATTTTTACTAAGCACTCAGCTACATTTGACATGCATCCTAAAATTATTGTATACATTTTTACACATGTAGTATCACTTCAAATACAGGGTAATTCCATTTTTTGAAAAAGTTGACCGGGCCTATAGTGCGAAACTGTCCCCTGCTACCTTAAAATGTTCCTGTTTATATGTACAAGTTGTCTATTTTGATCTAAGAAAGACACTTAACCTCCTTAAAATGTTCCTGTATATTTGTACATATTGTCTACTTTGATCTAAGAAAGACACTGAACCTTCTTAAAATACCCAATGCACAGTTCCTGTTTATGTGTACAAGTTTAAACTTTCAAATAAAGGTTAACATCTTCATCTCCATTTAAAGTTGTATATGTCCTATGTTCATTATTACTTTTTTTCAAAGTGTACAGAATTACTTTAATGCAGCTGAATTAGATTTAAAAGCTATTAACTTTCCCTTAATTACATGCTTGAAAACATTTGCATGTAAAAGAAGACAGTGAGAAGATTATATTTAAAAAGTAAATATTGTGGGAACACATAAATACATTTTGTTAAGTCTGTTAGACATCTAAAAATAGCCCCATGTGCATGAGGGGAATCCTAACATGATGTACATAACTCAGATGCAACTGTCTAAACAAAGGTTTGAAAGAGCACTAAGAGGTATTTGATATTTTCGATTCTCTTAAACTTATGGCACAGTACTGTTGTAACAAAATACAGTTTTACACAGATAAGAACCCGATGGTCTTACCTCCTGAACTGGACATGTAACTGTCACTTGAAATTGCCGAGTGACATTGGTTTGTAAACACCGATTTAAAACCAAATAATTTTGGTTAATACATATGAAATAATGTATGACATATTGTACAGCCTCATAATCATGTACTTGCAATATCTAACATTGTGGACAAAATTTGTCAAAATTCAGACCATACAACTTAATGTAAATTTTTTCTCTGGATATTGTCAAGAAGAGAGTGTTCTAAGTTTTTTGGATTTTTTAACCCAATCTCTTTGTAATTGGAGAATTCTATGGCCATACACAGCACTAGGACATAACAATGCCTGGTGATCTGTTCTGAGGGACCAATACACAGCACTAGGATATTACAATGCCTGGTGATCTGTTCTGAGGGACCAATTTGAGTATGTTTTTCATTTCAACATATTTGGCAACTGTCAGCAGAAACAATTTGTACATTATACCAAACGAAACAACAGATGGGCACCGATTTAAAAAAAAAAAATTATGACGTGTAAAAATTGATTCATGCAATGGAGAAGTGCAGGAGGAGTATTAATCTTGTGACAATAAACACGCTAGCGATTCACATAGAATTTGCCTCAAATCCAAATCCATTCATATTGACCATGAACAGCTCAAAAGTGATGTTCATTTCTTATATTTAAACACCGTTTGTTTACATTGCTTCTATTTTGTTGCATAAAACGAACTCCTAGCCTCTGTCACAGTAGTTATTGTGACGTGTACGTCAACACATAGGCATGACGTCACATTTCGTCTCACCCTGCCTTTTATCAACATTGCAAGGTGCACTGTATTTTGGAGGTAGGAGACCGCAAGATTGGGATGATAATCCTCGTAAGTTTACAATCTTAATCCAAAGGTGTGACTTGCGAGATCTTCGTAACAGATGTTCTATTTTTTTCAAACCATTACGCTCTCTCAGTCGCGTGCTTTAAGCTAGTTCATAATCCGTTCATAGTCAATGTGAACGGATTGTGTCGCGTGCTGAAATTGGTTGGTTCATAGAGGAAAATGTGATTTGCAATATTAATATAAACATGTGATATAGATTGACTGGTGTTTCAGGGATGTAAGGAACCTAATTACAATGATTGAATCCTCAATGATATAACGCTATGACCCATTACAACCATTTAATGGTCATCCTGTTGGGATAGTTACTGGTCATCCTGTTGGGGTATTTACTGTTTAGGTATTACACTGCGTTATGGAGGCTTATATCTGTTCATTGCAAATATAGAAAATTTTCTCGGTCTGCATAATATGTTGTAATAGCTCTTTGTAAAGAAAATGTGAATATTAAGTTGGTTTTTTTAAAAAAAAAAAAATCTACATATTACCTTCATTCAATTAAATAAAACATAATTAATGAAGTCTTTACATGTTGTAGCTCATTACTTTAAAACTTTTATAAAAACTTAAAAGAAGTGGTTTAGATTGTGTTGGTTCTGACGTAAGATTGTGTTGGTTCTGACATTAGATTGTGCTAGCCCATTAGATTGTGTTGACCTTGAGATTCTGACATTAGATTATGTAGATTTTGAGATTCTGTTCTGACATTAGATTGTGTAAATCTTGAGATTCTGCCCTGACACTAGATTGTGTAGATTTTGCTCTGACACTAGATTGTGTAGATTTTGAGATTCTGACATTAGATTATGTAGATTTTTGAGATTCTGTCCTGACACTAGATTGTGTAGATTTTGAGATTCTGCCCTGACACTAAATTGTAATAAACTTGAGATTCTGCCCTGACATTAGATTGTGGTGGGTGAGATTCTGATTGAGTCACTCAGGTGACCTATTGCTGTCGGTCTTCGTCCGTCTCCATGTGTTGTCCATTAACAATTTTACATTTTTAAGTGCTTCTTGAAACTACAAGGCCTATCATTACCATTTTTGATGTGAAGCATACATTCCTCTAGGAGAAGAGGAATATAAACTGTGAAATGTATGACCTTACCACCCCATGTAGTACTTTTTAGTTAATTCAAGGACTAAGATTTTGAGGTCTTTGAATATATACTTACACTTATACTATTTTTGATGTAAACCTCAATTAATTCCTGTAAAAAGAATTTTTAAAAATTACTTTTAGTGACTGCTTTAATTGATAGTTACACAAGCTTTAGACTGAGAGAATTTGAAAAGGAGAAGGAAATTGGTATGGTTTAATTATTGTTGAACTGATTTTGACAGCCATTTTTCTGTCCAAATGACATAAGAGGCACAGTGAACTTTAGTAGAGAGATGATTGACATGATACACAGGTTAAAATGATTTAAATTCAGCAGGAGGCTCCAGAATATAAGACGTAGATGAAATCATCCATGAATCAAAATATTCAGACAACCAAGGTCACACTGGAACTTGTCATTCACATTTTATAGTAAACGCTGAATCACATGATATTGTGCGGCTTTGTCATGAGACCTGATGAATTTAGAAAATGTTTGTAATACTTATTTATATATTAGTTATGTATCTTTTTTATACAACTTTGTCATGAGACCTGATAAATTTAGAAAATGTTTATAATACTTATTTATATATTACCCAAGTGCCTATTCTTTATCTTGTGTGGAACATAATTGAAGGCTGTTGAGAATATGATATAATAATGTGCAGGTACTAATTTAAGAATGCAAGGAATTTCAAAATGATGTTTCCAAATAATCTAGATGTTTAAAAAAAAAAGTTTGAAGGGTTCAATACATTAAATTTCTCAGGGCTATACATATTTGATAACTTGTATTATTTCCAAACTTTTCCCAATTGTCTACAATTTCATTAAAAGTTGTAAACTTAGATGGAGGGTGAGTATAGAAATTGAAAGGTGCATGGTAGTAAATCCTGCCTATGTGATTACATTAGTATTAGATCTTGTCTGTAACTTAATTGTGTAATTACAAAGTTACAGTGGATCTCATTCCTAAAGATATAAATGTAGAATGTAAATTACATTTACGTCTGTGTGAAAGAAATTTATGTGTAGACAGGCATACAGTGCTACTTATGACTGTATCGGACCCCAGTATAAGTACTAAGTACTGAGGTGACCATTTATCTGTACAATACATTGTATAACCAGAGATAATGTTATAAATGAACTTTTGTTATCAGTGTTGTGGGCCAATCATACACAGGTTTACAACAGTGGGCATTAAATAAGGAAGACTGTCTAATCTGTCATGCACTGTTTGTGTCAACAAAGCAGTAAACTCACAGATTCTGTGATGTAAAGCGAATGTGATACCAATGAACCTCGACTTGTTTGTACTAAGGTACATCTGTAGAATGTGTAATGATGGCCACACAAATGAGCAGAATTGTCCCAGCCTCTCTTTCAAACTTAAGAATTCCTTTTGAATTTTGTGCTACTGAGAGAGCTGATAAGATAAAACGAACCAACATCTGTAATAATGATATGTAAAACAATTTCACTCGCCAGCTTACACACAGTTTCTCACTTCATTTTATTGTAGAATTAACACAGCTGACACTAATTAAACTGCTGCAAAATATGAATATGTATTAAACACATTGTTACAACAAATCAATAAGAGAATATGGTAGTGTCAGGAAAATTTACTCCTGTAATCTGTTCCTTATCAACAAATATCATTCAATCCTTTACTAGTAAAATAGTCCAGTATTTGTTTTGTTTTTCATATCAGTTGTTATATCTTTAGGAGTAGATCCATCGTAAATACAAAACATGACCACCCTACTTTAGCAGTAGCTGTGGTCAATACTGACACCAAACAATACTAAATTTAGAGATGTTGTATAATACAGTAGCAACAAAACTGTAACAAATACATCTAAGTCAGTATGAAACATATTCATGGTGTTATGAAAAGAAACACCCTAACTTCATTACAGTCTATTTGTGTGGTAGTCCAGTACTTGGTTTCATCACATTTGTATGTAATGTTGGACTATACACTAGATGTTTCATAGCTCCTATAGGATGTACTGAATACTTGAATGATTCAGGATGCCTGTTGGACTCACAATATGCTAAATGTTCCAGGGCACCTGTTGGACTGTATGCTAAATGTTCCAGGGCACCTGTTGGACTGTATGCTAAATGTTCCAGGGCACCTGTTGGACTGTATGCTAAATGTTCCAGGGCACCTGTTGTACTATATATGCTAAATGTACTAGGACACCTGTTGGACTGAACCTTAATGTTCCAGGGCACCTGTCTGACTGTATATGCTAAATGTACCAGGGTACCTGTTGGACTGAACTCTTAAAGTTCCAGGGCACCTGTCTGACTGTATATGCTAAATGTACCAGGGCACCTGTTGGACTGAACCCTTAATGTTCCAGGGCATCTTTTGGACTGTATGCTAAATGTTCCACGGCACATGTTTGACTGTATGCCAAATGTACCAGGGCACCTGTTGGACTACAGTTTTGATCCATAATTATTTTTGTATTTCGTTGTAGGCAGGGAGTCCTGAAAAGAAGGAGCACCTTTATAAGATTTTGGTAATTGGAGAATTGGGTACAGGGAAGACATCCATCATCAAAAGATATGTCCACCAATTCTTCTCACAGCACTACAGGGCCACTGTATCCTCATGATATATATTGAATATGTGTATCATATCTGATAGTATATATACTGAATAAGTGTACCACCACACTAATATTGATTGTACTCAAGAACATCTTTTCATATTTCTATCAGAGATGTGTTTCAGGGAAATTTTGTTATTAGTAAAGAAATGAAAGATGCTCCAATTCCCCAGCATGTTCCACGTTTTCTAAATCAAAACCAAACACAATATGGTAATTATTTCAACAGAAAATAATTATGTATGAAATAAAAAACAATGCATTGCACCAAATTGGTTTTGTAAAATTGTAACTCAATAGCTACACTTGAAAAGAACCTTATTTAAATTTCATAAACTTGTCTTTGAAGTTTGAAATTTTTCAAGGAGTCAGTACATGAAATAATTAATAAATACATTTAAACCCTCTCTTGGATTGTTTTCCTTGACCAACCATCAGATTGGAGTAGATTTTGCACTTAAAGTTTTAAACTGGGATGCAGACACCATTGTGCGACTTCAGCTATGGGATATTGCTGGTATGTAGAAATTTTTCTTTTACATCAATCCCAGTGAAAAAGAAATTTATTTCTTACTTGTCTTGAAAAATCTTAATTTGGTTTAAAATTAAAGTAATAGGTTTGATTTATTTCATCTGAGCTGTACACTCAAGTGAACTTGTCAGATTGAAATTTGTCCAATGTCTGTCATATGCATTGCTGTTGTTATAAACGTCTCACATTTTCATCTTCTCAAGAACCACTGGGTCAATTTCAACCAAATTTGGCACAGAGTATTCTTTGGTGAAGGGGATTCAAGTTTCTACAAATGAAGGGTCATCTTCCCTTTCAAGGGGAGATAATTAAGAAAGGGCAAAATATAGAGTGGTATCATTTTAAAATCATCTGAAGAACCACTGGGCCAGAAAAGATGGAACTTACATGAAAGATTCCTGATATAGTGTAGATTCAGGTTTGTCCAAACCATGGTCCCTGGGGGTATGGTGGGCTTGAAAGATATAAGAAAAATCTTTTAAAAAAATTTTCTTCAGAACAGTAGAACCTGGATTAGTCATATTAATTTGTAAGCATCCTCAGATAGTGGAGATTCAAGTTTGAGACTCTTGTGTATTTAAAGTTTTACATGGGAAAATTAAAGGCAAAAATTTGAAAATCTTCTTCAGAACAACAGGGCCATGATTTAAGTATGCAATCAGGTAGTACAGTTTCAAGTTTGTTTGGTCACAGAAGGTTGGGATCAAAACAGGAATATATTTAAAAAATCTTCTCGAGAACCACTGGCCTTCATTAGTCATTTTATTAAAATATCTGAGCTTGCCAGTGTAGTGCAGATTCAAATTTAATCAAAGCATGGCCCTCTGGGCTAGGGTGGAATTAATTTAAAAATCTTTTTAAGAGTAGCAGGGCCACAATAAATCATATTCACATAATCCACATCTGCCTCGTACTTATATATCTTATTGTACAGGTAACGACTCAACTTTATGACAAATGGGATGACTTCAGCTTTTCCATCGTCAACTTCCCATATTTTTATAGCAATATTCCATTATCACCTGTTGATGGTGTTTATGTCTATCATCTGATTAGATACACAAGAGCTTGTTCTGCATATGATCAGTTTTTAAATCATGGCAGGCTACTGACAAACAAGTTGATGTTACAGGGATTTTAACAGTCTTGTTTAAAGTCAGCATTTTGCAAATTTTCTGGTTGTTATAATGATCTAATTTACCAATACATCCTGTAAAATGTTGTCTGACATGTTTCATTCCATTTGTTAGGCTGTTCTTTACATATTGATTTTGACTACTAAGGATTACTCCATATACCCAATAAAGATAAGGGTTCACAACAGGTGTGACTGATCAACAGGGAATGCATACTCCTCCTAGGCACCTGATCCCACCTTTGGTATATCCAGGGGTCTATGTTTGCTGTACTCTTAATTTTGTATTCTCTGTAGGAGTTATGACATTGATCATTGTTTGTTATCTTCACCTTTTCATTAATGTGCAAAAATTCCTTAGTTGTGTTCTAAAATATTCTGATTGAGATCATTTTTTACTTAAAATATCTCTACGTAGGACAGGAACGTTTTGGTAACATGACCCGGGTGTACTATAAAGAGGCTGTAGGCTGTTTTATCGTGTTTGATGTGACGAGAGCATCCACATTCGATGCGGTGGTGAAATGGAAGACTGACCTGGACAGTAAAGTACAGCTAGCAGATGGCACTCCTGTTCCATGTGTGTTATTAGCAAATAAGGTCAGTACTCAACTCATATCAACTGAGAGGGCGGAAAAGTATAGCTAGGCTGAGTTAGCAGACACAAGCCATGTTTCCTGTGTGTTATTACAAGGAACTCTACCACATTTTCCTTAGACTGGGAAATACGGTATACTGACGACCTGTATTCTACCACAGTTATTGCAAAGTTCAAAGGAATGCCACATTCATTATTCTGCGATATACATGTACCTTCATACTTAGTCATTAATAGGTAGATATTACCCACCCAAACAGTCATTAATAGGTAGATATTACCCACCCAAACAGTCATTAATAGGTAAATAATACCCACCCAAACAGTCATTAATAGGTAGATATTACCCACCCAAACAGTCATTAATAGGTAGATATTACCCACCCAAACAGTCATTAATAGGTAAATAATACCCACCCAAACAGTCATTAATAGGTAAATAATACCCACCTAAACAGTCATTAATAGGTAAATAATACCCACCCAAACAGTCATTAATAGGTAGATATTACCCACCCAAACAGTCATTAATAGGTAGATATTACCCACCCAAACAGTCATTAATAGGTAGATATTACCCACCCAAACAGTCATTAATAGGTAGATATTACCCACCCAAACAGTCATTAATAGGTAGATATTACCCACCCAAACAGTCATTAATAGGTAAATAATACCCACCCAAACAGTCATTAATAGGTAGATATTACCCACCCAAACAGTCATTAATAGGTAGATATTACCCACCCAAACAGTCATTAATAGGTAAATATTACCCACCCAAACAGTCATTAATAGGTAAATAATACCCACCCAAACAGTCATTAATAGGTAAATAATACCCACCCAAACAGTCATTAATAGGTAGATATTACCCACCCAAACAGTCATTAATAGGTAGATATTACCCACCCAAACAGTCATTAATAGGTAGATATTACCCACCCAAACAGTCATTAATAGGTAGATATTACCCACCCAAACAGTCATTAATAGGTAAATAATACCCACCCAAACAGTCATTAATAGGTAAATAATACCCACCCAAACAGTCATTAATAGGTAGATATTACCCACCCAAACAGTCATTAATAGGTAGATATTACCCACCCAAACAGTCATTAATAGGTAGATATTACCCACCCAAACAGTCATTAATAGGTAGATATTACCCACCCAAACAGTCATTAATAGGTAAATAATACCCACCTAAACAGTCATTAATAGGTAGATATTACCCACCCAAACAGTCATTAATAGGTAGATATTACCCACCCAAACAGTCATTAATAGGTAGATATTACCCACCCAAACAGTCATTAATAGGTAAATAATACTCACCCAAACAGTCATTAATAGGTAAATATTACCCACCCAAACAGTCATTAATAGGTAAATATTACCCACCCAAACAGTCATTAATAGGTAAATAATACCCACCTAAACAGTCATTAATAGGTAAATAATACCCACCCAAACAGTCATTAATAGGTAAATATTACCCACCCAAACAGTCATTAATAGGTAAATAATACCCACCCAAACAGTCATTAATAGGTAAATAATACCCACCCAAACAGTCATTAATAGGTAGATATTACCCACCCAAACAGTCATTAATAGGTAGATATTACCCACCCAAACAGTCATTAATAGGTAGATATTACCCACCCAAACAGTCATTAATAGGTAGATATTACCCACCCAAACAGTCATTAATAGGTAAATAATACCCACCCAAACAGTCATTAATAGGTAGATATTACCCACCCAAACAGTCATTAATAGGTAGATATTACCCACCCAAACAGTCATTAATAGGTAGATATTACCCACCCAAACAGTCATTAATAGGTAAATAATACCCACCCAAACAGTCATTAATAGGTAGATATTACCCACCCAAACAGTCATTAATAGGTATATAATACCCACCTAAACAGTCATTAATAGGTAGATTGTTTGCTGAATAAGAACACTCTTTCATTGACATAAATTTGTTGCAATGCTAGAATTTTAAGTACATTCAACAGTTTATAAGGTATGATGGTTTTAATGTATAGATATCCTATGAGGTTTTGATAATATTTTGAGGGTAAAAAAGATTTAGGTAACAGAGTGGGCAACTTTTTCAGTAAAATAAGTGAGTAGCAAAATTAATTCATTATAACCTGAACTAAACATGAAAATGTGAATAAACTTTGATTTGAAATACTATATACGCTCTGGAACCTTATTTTCAGTTTTCTTGTCTAAATCTGTTTTCACACCATCTAAATTCATTGTTCTTATGTCAATTCAATATAGGATGTTACGACTAACTTATATTTACTATCATTATAATTTCACTCTTTTGGCTGACAGTGAAAATGGCAAAAAATTAAACTGCAGTAAAAATATTATTCTGTACAATGAAATCATTGCAGCATCACTGTGTTCATTATGAAACAATGATTTGATGAATTGGAAATTCTCTCTAACTTATATTTACTATCATTTTAATTTCACTCTTTTGGCTGACAGTGAAAATGGCAAAAAATTAAACTGCAGTAAAAATATTATTCTGTACAATGAAATCATTGCAGCATCACTGTGTTCATTATGAAACAATGACTTGATGAATTGGAAATTCTCTCTCACACCTAGAGTCTCAGACTATGCTTATACCCTCCAACAATCTCTATATCAGCCCTTTCGATTTCTAGGAAGAGGAGGAAAATCATGTAATTCAAGTCAGCAATCTGTGTGACTTAACCTTGAATGATACCCTATCAAAATCATGCTAATAAACAACAATGTATCTATGAAATCAAGGTATACTATATTACAGAGGTATGTGATGAAAATAACTTGTTTTAGATTGATAGAACTAAGTGCTGATCCAGAGGGTCAGCTGAGGGTAAACATAGACCGAGAATCTGATCTGTGAGAACGTTTCATCTGGAGTACATAAAATGTTAAATAGTGACACTCAATTTGATATTTAACAAAGTCTTTCTCTGATATTATAGAGAAAGTGCCGAGAGAGCAGTGAGAGCCATTTTTTGTCCAATTTAGAATGGTTTATTTGGATGATTATTAGCTAATCCAGTCTTTGACTACCACTGCATTTTTGAATACGATATAACGTGTTTTTTCCATGGGATGATAAACAATGGCTTATTTTAGTTGCTAAATAGCTTTCCGCTAAAATTTCACTCGTCAAATATGCACCCAATTCTAACTTCAGGATTTGCAAGAAAGATAACTTCCTTCTCTGCCAAAATTTATTCCGCTAAAATTATTAGCATACCTCTGAGCCAGCAAATCGTCAAATTATAGACCCGAGGTAAAAACCCGCTATACGGTTTATTGGTTCAGCATACTGTAAACCAATTTTTTTCACACGTGACAAATTTTCGTTGGTTTTGTTAGAACCTCATCATCGCAAGTATTTCTCACCACAAGCCAGTCTTTTACATGTCTTTTGTATTTGTTTAAGATAATCTTGGTCGCAAAAATTATTCATCACTGCTAAATAATGAGGCAAAATTGTCTGAAATAAAAGTTGGTTGAGAGTGCTTTGCATTGCGAACATTGCTCTTGCTTATATTAGGGTTATATCATTATGAAATAATTTCTTTTCTATGAGAATTTTTTTTACTGTGCCCTGAGATTAAAGAGAGTGATTATATGTTTTGAATTTTGTAGTGCGACCAGGCCAAGGAAGGGTTAGTGAATAACTCGAACCAAATGGATGAATTCTGTAAGGAGAAGGGATTTGTCGGGTGGTTCGAAACCTCAGCCAAAGAAAATATCAACATTGATGACAGTGCCAGGTTTTTAGTACAACGAGTAAGTAGGACCTGCTGAATGCAAGGATAAGGGCAATATTTTAGCCTTAACTCTATTTCATGTAAACAAGGCTAAACTTTGTAAACAATAACATACCTCAGTCTGTTTACACAATATATAATAAACTCTCTATAATGAGCTGTACTGATGTATAACCTTATTTTTTGTGAAAGCTTTTAAACACATTAGACTACTTAGATTTTGATCATTAAAATTTTGGGGGAAATCATGAATCAGTCCCTTTAATTAAGCTATGAATCAGTCCCTTTAATTAAGCTATGAAAATTAAAGTATATATTACCTGTCATGATATTTGTCTAACTTCATTAAATAAATTCTTATGTTATTTTATGAAGATTTGATTCTAAATTGAATCATGATGATTTTGATAAATGCCAAAAATTAAGGAGTAATAATTGTCATAATGGCTGAATCCCCTTTAAAGCATTAATGGAAATATAGATATCAGAAATATTTGTCTATTCTGTTTAAATTTAATTGCCTAGCTGAGTAGCTCAGTGGTTTAGCATGCTGACTGCTGATCTGTAGATAACTAGTTCAAGTCCAGCAGGTGTTTTAATTTTTTTCAGATTTTTTTTCTACTAAAACTGCGTTTTTGGACTAAATAAAGTAAATTTTTAAACTTTTCAATTTCAAAATATTGTTGTACATATACATGTACTCTACTTTTCATCTATCTGAAATTTGCTTAGTCATATTTGATATTAACGGTTAAGGATGTAATATTTTTAAGGCAATGGGCCTCTTCTGAGGTTAGAAATTCTGTTTTTAAAACTTTCCCCTCACAGATTCTGTGCTCTATTACATCATTGGATTACAATTTATACAGATGCTAGCTATTATCTTTTTTTTTTCCTTCCAGATATTAGAAAATGACAGCAACATAAAACGAGAAGAAGAGGACAATGACAAGATCACGCTAGATAGTCGACAACATGTCATAAAGAATTCCAAGGAAAAGGGTGGATGCTGCTGATCATAGAGGTCTTGGATGAGTGAACACATTATCTTGTTATGGATGAATGAACACAGAAACTTGTTATGGTTGAATGCACACAGAAACTTGTTATGGATGAAAGAACACAGTAGCTCATTATGGATGAATGAACACATTGACTTGTTACAGATGAATGAACACAGTAACTTGTTACAGGTGAATGAACACATTGACTTGTTACAGATGAATGAACACATTGACTTGTTACAGATGAATGAACACAGTAACTTGTTACAGATGAATGAACACAGTAACTTGTTACAGATGAATGAACACATTACCTCATTACAGGTGGGTAAACAGTGTGATTGAATGCTTTGGAAGAAAACAAAACACATGTTCAACACCAGACGTTCTGTTTCTTATTTCTGTTTTTATTTACAAGAAGTCTTTCTATTGTCATTTTTAAAAGTTTGTACATGCTTTTTAAAAAAAAATTTGTGTATTCAGGTTACAAAGTTTAGTATGTATAGAATTTGTGCATGCAGGGTTCCACTTATGTCAAAAATACTCAGTGAAATTTAATGTGTGAAAGAAGAGGTCATTGTATAGAGAAAATACAATCACATTTTTTATCTACTCCTAGTTATTTATTTTGAAAATTTGTCGATTGTGTACAGATTTCTAGATAAGGAAGTCTAGGAAAGACTGGTTGTGATTATTTTTTCTGATCTTTAAAGTAGACGTTACTGGGATATCCCCCCTCCCCCCACAAAAAAATTGTTGAATAGTTTGACAAATCCATGAAAATAAAAACAGCTCATTTATTTAGGTCAAGGTCATGATTAGGATAGCTAATGTTACTCTTCTGTGTGTGGAGGTAGTTTTCTAAAGGTACATTGTACCACCCTGTCATACCACGTGTTGATGTAAGGCTGTGTATTGTGAGAGTATGAGTGTGCAGAAAATGTACCAATGCTCGTTTTCTATAATGCCTGAAAGATTTATATAAATTTTTTATATATAATTACATATGGATGTCATTGTAAATTTCGTGATTGTTAACATGTTGAATTTGTTTAGGATATGTACTCCAAATATTCAATAAATAAAACAACATTGATACAATTCTTTTATTTATATATATTCAATACAGTGTGTTGTGGAGAGAGAGAGAGATATATTTTCACTCATAGGGAGACGTCACCAGTGAAGGGCTACCATCTTTAGGCCTATATGCTTCGCGCTTACGGCCTTTGAGTAGGGAGGGATCTTTGTCATGCCACACCTGCTTTGATTTATGTGGTCTCATCCGAAGGACTGCTCCATTTAGTCACCTCTTACGACATTTTACCATGTCCAACTTTAAATAAAGATTATTTTAGAGTCATTATACTTTATTGCAGAATACACCCTTATCATTTGATTTGATATATTTGACAAGAATCTGTTCTAACCCGGATTGATCGGAACAGGGATGATAAAACGTGTAAAGTGAGGAAAAATTTGACAAAAGTTGTGAGGACAGAAAGTGCAATACGAGGACAAAATTCTATCTTCATATAGTTATGTCCCCCTCATAGTTATGTCCCCACAAATGTGATCCACAGCATGCAAAAAGATGTAGATACAAAATATTAGATTAGTGAGGACAAGTGGTGTGGGGACATGTTCTCAATAGGTATAGCAAGGGTGGATCCAGAGGGTAGCGGGGGTTCCAGATCCCCCCCATTTTTTTGTGGACCAAAAAGTTTAAATAGTTATTCAATTCTAACAAGTCTTCGAGTCAAAATGATATAAAAGGTGGATACTTGCATGTAATTACATCATTCAAATTTACCAATATACCAGTGTATCATTTAATTCTAGGATAAATAAGACGGCACACAAGTATATATTTACAATATTTTCGTCAGATACAAGTATCACGTAAGAATTCTTAAAAAGTGTATGCAATATAAATGTTTTATTTAAGAAGTAGACAATTCAAGAGTAAAAGTGGAAAAAAAGTGTCAGAAAATGCTCAGAATTATGCAGGATTTTGCGCCATTTACCCCAGAGCTAGTAGGGGTCAAGGCAGACCCCCCCCCCCTCCCTATTGGGAGTAATCCTTAAACCAGCTTCTTTTTTATTTCCTTGCGAAATCAGATCTGAGTATGGCGATTAGAATCACTAGAACTTTGGAAAACAAGTTGTAAAAAAAAAAGCTAAACATTTTCATGTATAAAAACTGTCTCTAGACCACCCTAAGATATTATACATGTACACAAGCAAAGGTGTAAATGGCCGGGGTAGGGATGGAAGTTATCAAAAGTACCTAAAATATAAAGTGCTACACACCCCACCCACCCCCCTCACAACTTTCTGGATCTGCCATACCTAAGACAGTACATTAACATGAGTATGACCTCTTCTAGGCATTATGTGGATATTCTCACTAAAAGGTTTCATCGTCTGGAGAGAAAGAGAGAGCGAAATCCATTGTATACTGCGTTATTTTGCGCGTGACGTGTATGAGGTCATGTAGAGCAATCACATGGCGTATGAAAACGTATTCGTTATCAATTTTCTCAGGCCCATAACCATGGCAAATGGATTGCCCCAAATAGCATGCTGTTCCCCCTGTAAATTATGGAATTTAATAGTACTTTTTAGGGGGAGGTTCAAATGACCCCTTAGCACCTTCTTTCTGTTCGACGTACGAAACCTACTTTAATTGTAAGCTCTACGCGTGACCGTACTTAGAAAATCACATGACCGATCATATGACTATGCACCAAAACAAACCATGGCTGATGCAGGCGTGAGATACCGAGACAAAGTAACGATAGTCACGGGGGGCAGCACAGGCATTGGAAAGGGGTGTGTCCAGGTGTTCGGTACGTATGCACTCTACTGAACAGGTGCCCTTGATATGTATTTTGTGTTTTTCAATTTTGAAATCGCATTTAGTTAGTATTGTAATCTACTAGGTCGAACTGACGTACTGAACAGCTGAATACTCCAGGTAACATTCCTAGCTATCAGAATTCACACTAAATTTACTGAGCTTCTATATCCTGCATTCGAAATCCGCATTATTATTTATGGCGATTTCTTGCAAACTAAGAATTTATTTAATCAACGACGTATATGTGTACAATTTGGTTTCCCTTGGGTATGTAGTTTTCATCAGCACTGTACGTGACACCTTCATCGTGAAATCTGGTCTTATCCAGTTTTCATATCCACCAAACTTATCACAGGCAAGCTGAGTCCCGCCGAGGTTAGTTAAAGTGATCTATATCCCTCCTCGTGATACTGCAAGGTGGGATGATTCCACACAATGGACTGCTCTTACCAAATCAAAAATGTAGCAAAATTAATTTTAAACTCTTAAACTTCCGAACCTGTCCCATTACACCAGCCATATGTCTCTCCTCAGACGGTGTTGGGATTATTGCATTATGTACGTAAAAGACAAAATTCCCCTGTTGATAGGTTTTGGAGGTAAATAATATAAATTCCTGTTGATAGGTTTTGTAGGCAATGACGATAAATTCCCCCATTGATAGGTTTTGTAAATAAGATAAATTCCCCCGTGGATGGGTTTTGTAGGTAAATAAGATGAATTTCCCAATTGATAAGTTTTGTAGGTAAATAAGATAAATTTCCCAATTGATAAGTTTTGAAGATGAATTACCTATATATTTGGTAAGTTCTGAAGATAATTTTAGATGAAGTCCCAAATAAGGAACAGTTTCGCAGCTGTAAGATTGCAGTTCTACATTATAATTTTTAAAAACAATATTTTGTTCGCTGCTCCCCGAAAACAATGGAAATGTAAAATACTCTAGAAATGTGTACAAATGACGTAGAATTTTGTCTGAATATTATCATAAATTTTACTAAACTCGATGATGAACAAAAATTCATTTACATATTATGTTCTGAAGAGCCATCTATTCTAAATTTAACTGGAAAATTTATTTTGAACAATATATGACACTGTATTTGCATGTAACTATGTGTTATGTAATCACTTCTTTCTTTACTTGTATATGTATATGTACAGTATTTGTATATATTTTCATGCTGCTCCTTGAGGGCCCTCGATTGGAAAATAAAATATGTTTTAATGTTCTAATATATTTACAGTGAAGCATGGATCAAAGGTGGTGTTCTGCGCCAGGGGAGGTAACTCACATACTTATATGTATACACATACAATATATCATTGAATCCCATTTGAAAATTATGTGGTTATAGGGTTGGGTTTTTTTTCATTAGCAAAAGATAATATTTATGGTATTTCCACAGAGGCTGCTGGAAAGGCTTTAGAGAGCGAAGTGAATGCTGCGGGGCCTGGGGAGGCGACATTCATACGGTGTGACGTCACAAAAGAAGATGAAATTAAGGTAAGCTTTGCTAAATATGTGTAAAAACAGTACATGTTCCTCTGATACAATGTGTGTCACTATGATACAGTGTGTGTCACTATGGTACAGTATGTGTCACTATGATACAGTGTGTGTCACTATAATACAGTGTGTGTCACTATGATACCGTGTGTGTCACTATGATACAGTATCTGTCACTATGATACAGTATGTGTCACTATGATACAGTGTGTGTCACTATGATACAGTATCTGTCACTATGATACAGTATGTGTCACTATGATACAGTGTGTGTCACTATGATACAGTATGTGTCACTATGATACAGTGTGTGTCACTATGATACAGTATGTGTCACTATGATACAGTATGTGTCACTATGGTACAGTGTGTGTTACTATGATACAGTGTGTGTCACTATGATACAGTGTGTGTCACTATGATACAGTATGTGTCACTATGATACAGTATGTGTCACTATGGTACAGTGTGTGTCACTATGATCAGGGCCGTAAATTACATGGAGGCGGAGGAGGCAGCTGCCTCCTCCAACTTTTGAGCCAAAAAAAATTAAAATTTAAAGTTCATTAGAATTTATGTTGTTTCCAATAACTAAGAACATGATACCTCCCTTAAAAAGCATTCCAAATCTTTCTTTTAGAATGAGTTAGTCAAGTAACATCTTAGAAGGCCCTAGAATCAAGGATTTTGCACGAAACGTGTTCAGTGTGCACAAAATGTGCTCATCGTCTGGGGGCCTGGGCGGCCCCCAGACCCCCGCCTAATTTCCTGCCTCCTCCAAATTGAAGGTTAATTTACGGCCCTGATGATACCGTGTGTGTCACTATGATACAGTGTGTGTCACTATGATACAGTGTGTGTCACTATAATACAGTATGTGTCACTATGATACAGTGTGTGTCACTATGGTACAGTGTGTGTCACTATGATACAGTGTGTGTCACTATGATACCGTGTGTGTCACTATGATACAGTATGTGTCACTATGATACAGTGTCTGTCACTATGATACAGTGTGTGTCACTATGGTACAGTGTGTGTCACTATGGTACAGTGTGTGTTACTAGGATACAGTGTGTGTTACTAGGATACAGTGTGTGTCACTATGATATAGTGTGTGTTACTAGGATACAGTGTGTGTTACTAGGATACAGTGTGTGTTACTAAAATACAGTGTGTGTGTGTGTTACTATGATATAGTGTGTGTTACTATGATACAGTGTGTGTTACTATGGTACAGTGTGTGTTATTAGGATACAGTGTGTGTCACTATGGTACAATGTGTGTTACTAGGATACAGTGTGTGTTGCTACGATACAATGCATGTTCATAAGATACAATGCTTGTTCCTATGGCAGTGTGTGTTCCTATGATATTATTTGGGTATTATATTGTTCTAGTGTCTTTTTATGAACGTGCAATTGATATGCCAGCATTTTATCCTGAATGTTTTGGAATGCTCCAATATTGGTTGATACTCATCATTAATCATCAATATTTCACTGTATGGTTGTGATGCAATAGTGGGGTGGGTTGTTTTTACATTGTAGAATGTAATTGACAAAACCGTGGAGAAGTATGGCAGGATTGACTGTCTCATTAACAATGCAGGACAGCGTATGTATAAATTTCTAATCCCCTCGCAACAAAGTTACACTCGATACAGTGGAATAAATTTGACGGCTAACAAAATACGTCACGATAACCAATTTACACGTCATCACATGTTTGGTTGATTGATTGAATGTTTTTACGTCTCGTCGAGAATTTTTCATTCATATTGAGACGTCACCAGCTGTAGGTGAAGTACTACAAATTTAGACCTATGCTTAGCGCTCAGGGCCGTAGCAGTGAAGGTTCTTTATCGTGTCAATGCTTGCCGCGACACGGGACCTCCAGTTTTAATGTCATATCCGAAAGACTCGTGATTTTCATTTCTAAATGCCGAGTGTTTGGCGAAGGAGCAATCACTATACCTATTTTAACGTCTTCGGTTTGACGTGGCCATGACACGAACGGGGCTCAAACTCACCGGTCGCGACATCTCGGTTACGAAGCGAACGTTCTACCACTGAGCTACCGCGATCTGTCGTAGTCACATGCAATTCACGCGACCTGTCGTAATCACATGCAATTCACGGTTATTCTGGAATAATTCCAACATTCAAAAAGCACCATTCTAGTCTTTCGTGCCATGTTTTTGTTTATATATAGATTGCTTAATAGAAAAAAAGCATGTGTAAAACAAAATGATTGGTACTTAACACTAGAAACTGTGTTCAGAATTAACTTGTAAATTGAAAATTCTGCTTTCAATGAACTTTTACTAGTATATTTAACATATGTAAACAAAAACATGGCATGAGCCTTATTTACATAACAAAGAATTCTGAGCTCTGTATCTCCCATATACTTCGACAACTGACATTCAAATTATTGCTGACCATTAGAAATGCCTTAGTTAAGCTTTCTAGATATTAAAAATGGAAAAATAAAATTAGAAAATTTTCAGCTCAAATCGTGTCCATGCCCCATTAATGCGTGCTATTGATGATGGATGGAAAGAGATAGATCACGCCTTTTTAACTGTCAGTCCAAAGGACATAGGTCAATCTATTTAATGCGATTCTTTGATCCGCTTATGCACATATTTTCGCTACACATTGAAATTAGATCCTTTAAATCAGTCACTATTTTCGCTATTGAGCGGATGAATGAATCTCTTAGAATTAGTATTTTGTAAAGATTAATGAAATATATTTAAAGTCATAGGTCACGGTATAGAAGCTTCTTTAATTGCGAAGCTCTTTTTTATTTTATTTTATATACATTCACATGTGATATCATCTTTCCAGATCCGCCAAAAGCATCGATTGACAACTTCTCGGCTGATGACTTCCGGCGTCTACTGGATACAAATCTTGTTAGTTACTTCCTGTTTGCCAAGGTATGAAATACATGTTTATATTCGGTATATACACATACATAGAAATATGCATACATAAATACCAAGGATAACCCATGAAAGCTCAAAAGCTTATTTCCAATGGGGTCCTTTGGCGTTGGCGCTAGAGGTCATTTGTATGTGGGAGGAAACAGGAGTACCCGGAGGAAACCCACGTGTCCGAGCGGGTGACCGCCATACCCTCTCACATACTGCCGATCACGGGGATCGAAGGCCGGTAGCAGGTAAGAAGCGAGAGCGCTACCTCTGCCCTATCAAATTGTGGGAACATAAAATGAGTTAAAAGTTTGGCTTCGTCCATTGTTAGCATTACCTCTTTATGAATTTCTGTCAATGTCACCTGCCCTCTGGTGAGAACTATGTCGGTTATAAATTTCAAATAGGGCATGCATGCGATATATGTTCCTGTTTCAAGTCTCGTATTAGTTGATTTTTTATTCTTCTAAAAAATGGTTTTGTGACACGCGATGAATGTTTCTGTGAAATTGATTTAGTTTTAGTAGTTGTATTGCTGTTTAGATTGATTTCTGTTCAATGAATCTACCAGAACACTCTTGTGATCTTACGAGACAAGATCCACCTCAACAACACAGTCATAAGAGGGGGCTGGTTTTCAGTCCGACTGCATATCAGCTATACCACGATTAAGAACGGTCGTCTCGTTCTCACACGACGACACGACCCCAATATTACTAATTTAACATTTTTATCAGATATGCAAAATTAAAAAAAATAAAAGCAAACACACACACAAACCATATGCCAAAACTTTATCATAAAGTGGTAATAATTTTAGTGTGACGTTTATCTCGCTTGTCTACATTTACTCTGCTTTTTTTAGATCACCTGGGTAAACTCAGGTGACCTATTGCAATTGGTTATCGTCCGCCGTCGTGCGTCGTCCGTTAACAAGTGAACATTTTTAAATTTCCTTTTGATAACTACTAGTCCAATTCTTTTCATATTTGGTATGGAGCATCTTTGGGACAAGGGTGGCAGAAATCATAAATTTCAGGACTCTAGCACCCCTGGGGCTCAAGGGGCGGGGCAGAAACTGCCCAAAATTGACCAATTTTAAAAATCTTCTTCTCAAGAACTGCACATGTGTAAGAAAAACTAAATGCATGGTGATGGAGAGCAGGAAGGCCTCTACCAAAATTGTAAATTTCATGATTAAATTCTTGGGATAGGGGTTTTGACCCTAGGGTGGGTCCAAACTTAGTATATAGTGTTTATGTTTAAGTTTGCTGATACTGTATAAAATCTAAATGGATACTAAGTAAGGAATAGCAGAAAAAGATGTACAAAAATGGTGAATTTCATAACCCAGGGTTTTGACTCTAGGATGGGTCCAAATTAGTCGTATCTTTTAATGTTAAATTAATTAACCTATTACATTATGTGAAGCCTTTCATCAGTGTATGCACTTATGATGGCATTGAAGTTGTAAGAACACATCTTGTTTTATACTTTTTCTAGATTTCATATCCCTTGGGAGTAGTGATAATTTTTCACTAATACTCAGGTGACTGATAAGGCATGTGGGTCTCTTGTTGGAGATAAACGTCAAACAGACGCCGAGATTCTCGCGAGAATGGACATCTGCT
This sequence comes from Ostrea edulis, assembly GCF_947568905.1. NCBI lineage: Eukaryota > Metazoa > Mollusca > Bivalvia > Ostreida > Ostreidae > Ostrea > Ostrea edulis. The sequence continues at coordinate 52,047,207 of NC_079169.1, read as the reverse complement.
TTTAAACAGTCTGGGAAATCAATATCATAATTTTAAAGATACCTTATGACTCCAGTATGACATATTACTTCAATATCAATATGGTATACATGTATAAACATACATCCAGTAATTTTACGACATGGCTTGTCAACATTACAATGCCGGTATGGCTTATTCAAGCAATAAATTTCGTTTCTGAAAATACGTGAGAGTATGAACTGTACGCTTCACATAATACTGTTCATGAAGTGCCAACGCTCTTCATGAAGAATTCCGGCGTAAAGCGTTGCAATTC